>NC_053433.1:34765974-34871843 GCF_007990345.1 Gossypium hirsutum | reverse complement strand
ATTCTCTTCTCAGCGTATGCCGCCCAAAATATCTCATTTTGGGGTTATTTTCAATTTATGTCCCTCTTCATTTAACAATTGAGCTATTTAATCCTTCTAATAACTTTTACACCTTTTTCAATTTAGTCCTTTCACTTAATTGACTACCCAAACATTAAAATTTTCTAACGAAATTTTAATACCATATTACTAACACTTCATAAATATTTATAAAAATATTTTTGACTCGGTTTTACGAGATTGAAGTCTCGATACCTTATTTTACCCAATTTCTTCTATAATTTCTTTTTCTAACTAACCACTAAATCGGTAAAATTTTTCTATCGATATTTTCATACGATTTTCCTATCATACCAATATTAATGCAAAAATATTAAAATAAATTTGTCTTTAAATCGGATTTGTGGTTACGAAACCACTATTCCGATAATTTTGAATTTGGGCCATTACAAAATATAACACCCCATACCCTATCAGATTGTCAGACCTGAGCTATGGAACGCCACATTAGCCACCTAGGTGACTTTTCGTTTAAACCCAACTGAACCTTCATCACACCATAATTTGGATCATAATAACATGTTTAGGTTTCAGGAAACACAAGCTTGCAAACTCAAATTGCTTGCTTCATGGTACGCATCAGCAACAACATGCGAGCCTACATCGCTTGCAAGAACTTAACTACTCCTTCCCTAAAGACATAAATATTTGATCAAATCAATTAAGAACATGCGAACCCGAAGTTTTGCAAAATAGTACTCCCTGAGGAACACATCAGTTCAACTATCTGACATCGAGGTTCACACTCTAAGTCTTCTCGAATTAAGTCTCCTAAAATAGAGTAATTCTCGCGAACAATCCTTATGTTTTTAGATTCTGCGAACACGTTTTGAAAACCAACCATGTTTCTGATATTTATAGAAATAAACCTTAACTGAATTTGTACCTGTGTTTTCGGATAAACGGATTCTTGATGTTTTCTAGATTTGAACCAAATGATCTTCGCTATTCTCGTACCACAAATTGCTTCGAGTGTGGGTTTGAACCAATTGAATCAAAACACAGAACTAGAAAAAAATTTCTTTTACGGTGAAAACGAAAATTCTCTCTTATTGAATAGAAATTGGTAAAATTGTTATTCTGAAAAATATGTTTATAAGTTGAGAATAAATTCTCTCTATTTTTAGGTAAAATAAAAATCTCTCAAAGTTTTGTTAATAGCTCAACCGGTGCCATCTACTTATAGGAAAAGAATGTAGAACCCTTATAGAGTTGTAGAAGATTATTTTAAATAGAAAAACAACATCCTACTTAAAGTAGAAGAAAGGTGAATGACTCACCATTGTATTTCTACTAGGGTTGTCTCCCTCTTTCATGTTTATGAGAGGTTTTAGGCCTCTCTTACATCGGGTCCAATTACAAGTACTCCTTAAGCCTTTTGACCCAATACTTTGTAATATGATCCAACCCGATTCAGTTTTTCTATTTCCCAAAATAAACTTTAATATTTACTGTGACAACCCAAATTAGACCCTGGTCGGAATGTGGTTTCGAGACCACATTACCGAGCCAAAAAATTTATTTTCGTGTTTTAATTGCATAAATTGTTGTGTGACAGTGAATATATGAGAAATTAAATGCTTAATATTAGCATTAGGATTGTGAATTAATTCAAAAAGGACCTAGTTGACGAAGTTAGAAAAGATGATAGATGAATTATAAGGATTAATTAATAATAGGGTGAGGAAGCATGGCTTTGCATGTCAAATTGCCCATAAAATTCATGGTGGCCGGCCAAGGAGTGATGGTGCTCCACTCATTCTAATTTAATATGTTTCTTTGGTGAACAAATGATGGGGATAATAATAGAAAAGGGAACAAAAAAAAAATGGGTGTCATACTTGCCATCTCCTAGCCGAAAAACCAAGAAAAAGAAGAGTGTTCATGTTTTCTTTCTTTTGCAATTGTTCTAACTAGAGGAAGAAGAGGAAGCAAGATTCGGCCAAGGTGGTCCTTTAGACCAAGGTATGTTCAATGATATTTTTGGAAGCTTACACTACCTTTGGGGTGATGAGTCTAGATTCTATCTATTCCATGGTTGGATTTGGGGTTGTTGGAGAGATAGGATTCGGCTAAGGAGTTTAAAAATAAAAGCTAGTTGATACCTTGATGCTATTAGCATGCTAGTTATATGGATGTGTTAAGTTGCTTGTTATGTTAGCATGAAAGTTGAAAATTGTTAAGCTATTTTGTTGGAGGTGCCGAACTTAGGACTAGGAAGAGAATGAGTATTCGGCTAACATAGTGGAAAGGTGGTGTTGCCGATTGCTAGATTTAGATTAGGGGAGTGGCTATAATGGGCATTAAGATGTGGAACTTAAGAAATGTAGTTATATGTGGACTTACATGATGTTACAAATAGATGTGAAAATATGCTAGATTAGGAAAACTCGATTAAGTGTTCATGAGATGAAATTAGGTGTTTAAATGATGTTATAGTTGACATTGTACATGTATACATGCATTTCGGCCATGGTCTTTGCTTGAATTTGAGATTTGTAATGTGATTTTCCTAAATTGTCTATGAATTTTTGGTTGTTGATTCCATGGTAATGGTATATTGAATCCATGAAAATTTAGTAAGGTTGAATTCGGCAACTTGCTTGGAATTAAAAATTGATGTCTAAGCTTAGGTGATTTCGATGATGATATATATATATTCATAAGTATATTTAGTTGATTCGGCTTTGGTAGTTGCATGAGGTTATTAGCCGAATATACTAACATACATATACATGTGAAATTGGATTGTAAATATTTAGCAAGGTGGTTAAACTAGTTAAATTATTGATTTAGCTCAAGGAGTTAAAGGAGGTGAATCGAGCAAAGGCAAAGAAAAGGTTATCGAGTAGCCGAGTTGGAACCGTCTTACCCAACACGAGGTAAGTCATTAAGCATGTAGTTGGTATTATTTCAAATGGTCATAATGTGTATGTATTGATGCTGATTGGAATGAATAAATATACATATATATATATATATATATATGCATGTACGTATGTGATGATGAAATTGTTGAATGAAAGAAAAGAGGTAAGATGTACACAGTTGTTGATCTCGGCACTAAACGTGCGGGATGACCATTTATGACCATGAGATTGGCGCTAAGTGCGCGGGATTAAATTGTACAGCACTAAGGGTGCGATTTGACTATGTTGCACTAAGTGTGCGAAATGAATATGATGCACTAAGTGTGCGAATTGACCATGCGGCACTAAGTGTGCGAGTTTGACTATGTAGCACTAAGTGTGCGATTTTATTACGTAGCACTAAGTGTGTGAGTTGATTATATAGCACTGAGTGTGCGGGCTCAACATACATTCGTGAATCATTATGGACACTATGTGTGCGACACTATTGAGTCGATCGCGGACAGCGGATCGGGTAAGTGTCTTGAGTACGTGGCTAATAGGTGCTATGCTTATACTTGGTGTTGAGCTCGGTAAGTTCGAACCTATGTGACAAATATACTTGAAGTCACGTACATAGAATTTATCGTAGGATGGGTGAAAGGCCGTATAGTCGTTTGATTGTAACGAAAATAAATCGATTTATGAAAATACTTCAATGTCCTATTGATGAGTATATAGAATGTGAATGCATGAATTGATATGAAATTGAATCGATAGGTTGGAGGAACTATGGTATGGTTCGGTATGGATGGAGTAAATTGTCTCGATCCATTTTGTTTCCTCTTGTGATAATGTTATTGATAGATGGTAGTGCATTGCTTATGACTTACTGAGTTATAAACTCACTCGATGTTTCCTTGTCACCCATTATAGGTTGCTTGGACTCATCTATTTTTGCGGGGTCGGGCCGTCATCGAAGTCATCACACCGGATAGCAAGTTTTGGTACTTTCTTCTTAGTTGGCTTAGAGGAACATTTTGGCATGTATAAGCTATTACGTTGTGTTTGAATTTTGGCATGTAAACTTTAAGCCATGCGAAAATGGCACGAATGTTCGAATGAGTTGGATCAAGGGTAGGCATGAAATGGGCCTAGTTACTTTCGTAACAGATGCTGGCAGCAGCAGTGTCATGAGATTGAAAAATCACTAAAAATAGTAGGAGTGGAATTAATTGATGAATAAATTATGTAATCGAAGCTCGATGAGTCTGTTTTCATGAGGAAGTAACGAAAAGATCATATGGGCAGTGTATTAAGAGATAATCAGATTTTTGTGGGACAGGGCCAGAACGGTTTCTGGATTCTCTGCTCCGACTTTGGAAATTTATTATAAATTAACCAGAGATAATTAGAGGTCGTACCATATATGTACGGATTCCTCTCTGAGTCTAGTTTTCATAGAAATAAACGGCATCAGTATTGAAGCCCCGTGCAGGGAGATATCCAAGTCGTAATGGGCAAAGGTCAGTGTAGTCGACCCCTGCAACTTGGGAGACTTTGACTAATAAACTGTACTAATTGGCCCGAGCAAAAATTCTAGAAAAAAATACATAGATGGACACATGAGTCTAGTTTCTGGGAAAAATTACGGAACTGATTTTCGAGTTACGAAACTCAAGATATGATTTTTAAAACGACTAGTACACAGATTGAGTAGTGTCTGGAAAATAAATTTTATAAGGGGTTAAAGTCAGTTAACACCTCGTGATCGACTCCGGTGTCGGTTTCGAGTTCGGGGTGTTACATTTGATTGGTATCAGAGCTATGGTTTAGTCAGTTCTAGGACTACCATAGCACGTATGAGTCTAGCTATACATGCCATAATGTTAATGTTTAAAAGGGTGATGACTTCTGACGGTTGAAATGTTTTTGTTTTGATTAGTAAATGGATCCCGGTGAAGAAAGAACCCTAGCGGATGACGTTGAGAGCGTAGCGGCTGCTCCTGCACAAGGGATGCCGCCTGTTGAACCTCAGTCATCTACGAATAATCAAGGTGAGGGGGCTAAACAAGCCTTCTTTACCATGATGAATGAGTGGGTCGCGCAATATGCCCTAACCAACCCGGCTGTCCAACAATTCCCAAATTTGAATAATCCACCCCAAGAGCCTGTAATGCCATCAGTCGCTGATCCTGTGAGGCTGAGTAAGCCACCTGTAGACTTGATTAGGAAGCGTGGGGCCGAGGAGTTCAAGGCCATAGTAACTGATGATGCCGAAAGGGCCGAGTTCTGGCTTGATAACACCATTCGGGTGTTCGATGAATTGTCATGCACACCCGACGAATGTTTAAAATGTGATGTATCTTTGTTGCGAGACTCAGCCTACTATTGGTGGAGGACCTTGATTTCCATAGTCCCGAACGAGCGAGTAACTTGGGAGTTCTTTCAAACGGAATTCCGGAAGAAATTTATTAGCCAACGGTTCATTGATCAGAAGCGTAAGGAGTTCTTGGAACTCAAGCAAGGCCGTATGACTGTATCCGAATACGAACATGAATTCGTAAGACTCAGTAGGTATGCCCGGGAGTGTGTAGCTGATGAGGTTGCTATGTGCAAAAGATTCGAGGAAGGATTGAATGAAGATTTAAAGCTACTAATGGGTATTTTGGAAATAAAAGAATTCGTAACACTAGTCGAACGAGCCTGCAAGGCGGAAGAACTTGGAAAGGAGAAGAGGAAGGCTGAATTTGAAGCTAGAGATTATCGTAAAAGATCGACGGGTAAAGATCCGTTCTCAGCTGTAAAGAAGTTCAGGGAGGACATTAATAAGTCGAGGGCGACTGCGGGAATTTCCATCAGGGCAAGACCATCGATGGGCTCCCGAGCTACTTCGGTAGCTAGTGTGGGCAATAATCGTCACGAGAAACCTGAATGTCCCCAATGTGGAAGACGACACCTAGGTGAATGTTGGGGCAAGTCTACTAACAGGGCCTGTTACGGATGCGGTTCGAAGGACCACTTCATTAGAGATTGCACAGAGCTGGATGAGAAGAATAAGATTCAAGGTGCAAGACCTAGTGGAGTGACATCTAGAGGTAGACCACCGAGAATTTCAGGAGGCAGGGGTGGTAGTCAGAGGGGGCCTCTGATACGGCCGATCGCGCCGAGAACCGTACTCCTGCTAGAGCATATGCCATTCGCGCACGAGAGGAGGCATCCTCCCCCGACGTCATCACTGGTACCTTCACTCTCTTTGATACTAATGTGATTGCATTGATTGACCTGGCTCTACTCATTCATATGTATGCGAAACCTTAGCATCCAGTAAGACTCTACCTATTGAGTCTACTGAGCTAGTAATTCGAGTGTCAAACCCTTTGGGTCAATGCGTACTTGTTGATAAAGTGTGTAAGAGATGCCCTCTAATAATCCGAGAATCCTGTTTTCCGGCCGATTTGATGCTTTTGCCGTTCGACGAGTTTGATGTTATTCTTGGTTTGGATTGGTTAACCGCGCATGATGCGGTTGTGAATTGCAGAAGCAAGACTATCGATTTGAGGTGCGCGAATAACGAAATAATCCGAGTTGAGTCTGCAGACTTAAGGGGGTTGCCAGCTGTAATATCAGCAATGTTGGCCCAGAAATATGTAAGGAAAGGGTGCGAAGCATACCTCGCGTATGTACGTGATGACAAGGAGTTAGAAAAGAAACCCGAGTCGGTGCCGGTGGTTTGTGAATACCCGGATGTTTTTCCTGAAGAGTTACCGGGTTTGCCACCTGTTCGGGAAGTAGAGTTTGGAATTGAGCTTGTACCTGGAACTACGCCAATTTCGATCGCTCGTATCGTATGGCACTAACCGAGTTAAAAGAGTTGAAAGCTCAGTTGCAAGAATTGACGGATAGAGGTTTCGCTCGACCGAGTTTCTCACCTTGGGGTGCACCAGTATTGTTCGTGAAAAAGAAGGACGGAACCATGAGGTTGTGCATTGACTATCGTCAACTGAATAAAGTGACGATAAAGATAAGTATCCGTTACCACGTATTGATGATCTGTTCGATCAATTAATGGGAGCATCGGTGTTTTCAAAGATAGATTTGAGATCGGGTTATTATCAGTTGCGGATTCGAGATTCGGACGTACCCAAAACTGCTTTCAGAACGAGGTATGGTCACTACGAGTTCTTAGTGATGCCGTTCGGGCTCACTAATGCCCCTGCGGTGTTTATGGATTTGATGAATCGGATCTTCAGGCCGTATTTGGATAGGTTCGTAGTTGTGTTTATTGATGACATCTTGGTCTATTCAAGAGATGAGACCGAACATGCTGAGCATCTGAGGCAAGAGTTGCAAATTTTGCGGGATAAGCAGTTATATGCTAAGTTCAGTAAGTGTGAGTTCTGGTTAAGAGAGGTTAGCTTCTTGGGTCATGTGGTATCCGCATCGGGTATTCGAGTTGACCCGAGCAAAATTTCAGCCATACTTAACTGGAAGCCTCCGAGAAATGTTACCGAAGTCCGGAGCTTTCTAGGGCTCGCCGGTTATTACGACGATTTGTCAAAGGTTTCTCGATGATAGCCACACCAATGACGAAGTTGCTTCAAAAGGATGTTAAGTTCGAATGGACGGAGAAATGTCAGAAAAGCTTTGATCAACTGAAAACTCATTTGACTGAAGCTCCAATTTTGGTGCAACCCGAATCGGGTAAAGAGTTTGTCGTTTATAGTGACGCATCCCTACTTGGGTTGGGTTGCGTATTGATGCAAGAAGGTCGAGTTGTGGCCTATGCGTCGAGACAATTGAAGCCACACGAGAGAAATTATCCGACCCATGATCTCGAATTAGCCGCCATTGTGTTTGCATTGAAAATATGGCGACATTATTTGTTTGGTGAGAAGTGCCATGTGTTTTCGGATCACAAAAGTCTCAAATATTTGATGACTCAACGAGACTTGAATCTGCGACAAAGACGTTGGCTTGAGTTGTTGAAAGATTACGAGCTTGTCATTGATTACCACCCGGGAAAGGCTAATGTGGTTGCGGACGCCTTAAGCCGGAAATCACTGTTTGCTTTGCGAGCGATGAATGTACACTTGTCTGTTCTACCTGACAATGTGTTAGTAGCTGAATTAAAAGCCAAACCATTATTGACTCATCAAATTCGTGAAGCTCAGAAAGTCGATGATGAATTGGTTGCAAAACGAGCTGAGTGTGTTCCGAACAAGGAATCGGAGTTTCAAATTGATGATGATGGTTGTTTGAGGTTTAGAAGTCGTTTGTGCGTTCCAAGGAATTCGGAACTCATTCCGATGATCCTGAACGAAGCCCATTGTAGCCGAATGTCAATTCACCCGGGGAGCATGAAAATGTACAACGACTTGAAACGTCGGTTTTGGTGGCATGGTATGAAGCGAGACATCTCCGACTTTGTTTCGAGATGTTTAATATGTCAACAAGTGAAAGCGGAACATCAAGTGCCTTCAGGGTTACTTCAGCCGATCATGATACCCGAGTGGAAATGGGACCGAGTCACAATGGACTTTGTGTCCGGACTGCCATTGTCCGCAAGTAAGAAGGATGCGATTTGGGTTGTTGTTGATAGGCTGACTAAGTCGGCTCACTTTATCCCCGTGCGTACGGATTTTTCATTGGATAAACTAGCCGAATTGTATGTTTCTCAGATTGTGAGATTACATGGAGTACCTATTTCTATCGTGTCGGATAGAGATCCGAGATTCACCTCGCAATTTTGGAAGAAATTGCAAGAAGCTTTGGGTACCAAGCTGCATTTTAGCACCGCTTTTCATCCCCAAACCGATGGTCAATCCGAGCGGATAATTCAGATACTCGAGGATATGCTGAGATGCTGCATCCTTGAGTTTAGTGGTTCATGGGAACGGTATGTACCTTTGATCGAATTCGCTTACAACAATAGTTTCCAATCAAGTATTAAGATGGCACCTTATGAGGCTTTGTACGGTCGTAAATGCCGTACACCATTGTTTTGGACCGAGCTCGGTGAAAGTAAAATTTTCGGAGTTGATTTGATTAAAGATGCCGAACCGAAAGTAAAGGTAATCCGTGAAAGTCTGAAGGTAGCCACAGATCGTCAAAAATCGTATGCGGATCTGAAACGGAAGGACATTGAATATCAGGTGGGAGATAAAGTGTTCCTCAAAGTTTCGCCTTGGAAAAAGGTACTCAGATTTGGCCGTAAAGGCAAGTTGAGCCCGAGATTCATTGGGCCGTACGAAATTTCCGAACGAGTGGGGCCGGTTGCATATAGATTGATTTTGCCTCCTGAACTTGAAAAGATTCACGACGTCTTTCATGTTTCGATGCTTCGGCGCTATAGATCTGATCCTTCGCACATAATTAGTCCGTCGGAGGTTGAAATTCAGGCTGATATGAGCTATGAAGAAGAACCGATTTGTATCCTAACTCGTGAAGTGAAAGAGTTGCGAAATAGAAGGGTTCCGTTGGTTAAGGTGTTGTGGCTTAAACACGGGATCGAGGAAGCAACCTGGGAACCCGAGAGCTCGATGAAAGAACGATACCCAAACCTATTTCCCGGTAAGATTTTCGGGGATGAAAATTTCTTATGTGGGGGAGAGTTGTGACAACCCAAATTAGACCCTGGTCGGAATGTGGTTTCGAGACCACATTACCAAGCCAAAAATTTATTTTCGTGTTTTAATTGCATAAATTGTTGTGTGACAGTGAATATATGAGAATTAAATGCTTAATATTAGCATTAGGATTGTGAATTAATTCAAAAAGGACCTAGTTGACGAAGTTAGAAAAGATGATAGATGAATTATAAGGATTAATTAATAATAGGGTGAGGAAGCATGGCTTTGCATGTCAAATTGCCCATAAAATTCATGGTGCCCGGCCAAGGAGTGATGATGCTCCACTCATCTAATTTAATATGTTTCTTTGGTGAACAAATGATGGGGATAATAATAGAAAAGGGAACAAAAAAAAATGGGTGTCATACTTGCCATCTCCTAGCCGAAAAACCAAGAAAAAGAAGAGTGTTCATGTTTTCTTTCTTTTGCAATTGTTCTAACTAGAGGAAGAAGAGGAAGCAAGATTCGGCCAAGGTGGTCCTTTAGACCAAGGTATGTTCAATGATAATTTTGGAAGCTTACACTACCTTTGGGGTGATGAGTCTAGATTCTATCTATTCCATGGTTGGATTTGGGGTTGTTGGAGAGATAGGATTCGGCTAAGGAGTTTAAAAATAAAAGCTAGTTGATACCTTGATGCTATTAGCATGCTAGTTATATGGATGTGTTAAGTTGCTTGTTATGTTAGCATGAAAGTTGAAAATTGTTAAGCTATTTTGTTGGAGGTGCCGAACTTAGGACTAGGAAGAGAATGAGTATTCGGCTAACATAGTGGAAAGGTGGTGTTGCCGATTGCTAGATTTAGATTAGGGGAGTGGCTATAATGGGCATTAAGATGTGGAACTTAAGAAATGTAGTTATATGTGGACTTACATGATGTTACAAATAGATGTGAAAATATGCTAGATTAGGAAAACTCGATTAAGTGTTCATGAGATGAAATTAGGTGTTTAAATGATGTTATAGTTGACATTGTACATGTATACATGCATTTCGGCCATGGTCTTTGCTTGAATTTGAGATTTGTAATGTGATTTTCCTAAATTGTCTATGAATTTTTGGTTGTTGATTCCATGGTAATGGTATATTGAATCCATGAAAATTTAGTAAGGTTGCATTCGGCAACTTGCTTGGAATTAAAAATTGATGTCTAAGCTTAGGTGATTTCGATGATGATATATATATATTCATAAGTATATTTAGTTGATTCGGCTTTGGTAGTTGCATGAGGTTATTAGCCGAATATACTAACATACATATACATGTGAAATTGGATTGTAAATATTTAGCAAGGTGGTTAAACTAGTTAAATTATTGATTTAGCTCAAGGAGTTAAAGGAGGTGAATCGAGCAAAGGCAAAGAAAAGGTTATCGAGTAGCCGAGTTGGAACCGTCTTACCCAACACGAGGTAAGTCATTAAGCATGTAGTTGGTATTATTTCAAATGGTCATAATGTGTATGTATTGATGCTGATTGGAATGAATAAATATACATATATATATATGCATGTACGTATGTGATGATGAAATTGTTGAATGAAAGAAAAGAGGTAAGATGTACTGAGTTGTTGATCTCGGCACTAAACGTGCGGGATGACCATTTATGACCATGAGATTGGCGCTAAGTGCGCGGGATTAAATTGTACAGCACTAAGGGTGCGATTTGACTATGTTGCACTAAGTGTGCGAAATGAATATGATGCACTAAGTGTGCGAATTGACCATGCGGCACTAAGTGTGCGAGTTTGACTATGTAGCACTAAGTGTGCGATTCTATTACGTAGCACTAAGTGTGTGAGTTGATTATATAGCACTGAGTGTGCGGGCTCAACATACATTCGTGAATCATTATGGACACTATGTGTGCGACACTATTGAGTCGATCGCGGACAGCGGATCGGGTAAGTGTCTTGAGTACGTGGCTAATAGGTGCTATGCTTATACTTGGTGTTGAGCTCGGTAAGTTCGAACCTATGTGACAAATATACTTGAAGTCACGTACATAGAATTTATCGTAGGATGGGTGAAAGGCCGTATAGTCGTTTGATTGTAACGAAAATAAATCGATTTATGAAAATACTTCAATGTCCTATTGATGAGTATATAGAATGTGAATGCATGAATTGATATGAAATTGAATCGATAGGTTGGAGGAACTATGGTATGGTTCGGTATGGATGGAGTAAATTGTCTCGATCCATTTTGTTTCCTCTTGTGATAATGTTATTGATAGATGGTAGTGCATTGCTTATGACTTACTGAGTTATAAACTCACTCGATGTTTCCTTGTCACCCATTATAGGTTGCTTGGACTCATCTATTTTTGCGGGGTCGGGCCGTCATCGAAGTCATCACACCGGATAGCAAGTTTTGGTACTTTCTTCTTAGTTGGCTTAGAGGAACATTTTGGCATGTATAAGCTATTACGTTGTGTTTGAATTTTGGCATGTAAACTTTAAGCCATGCGAAAATGGCACGAATGTTCGAATGAGTTGGATCAAGGGTAGGCATGAAATGGGCCTAGTTACTTTCGTAACAGATGCTGGCAGCAGCAGTGTCATGAGATTGAAAAATCACTAAAAATAGTAGGAGTGGAATTAATTGATGAATAAATTATGTAATCGAAGCTCGATGAGTCTGTTTTCATGAGAAAGTAACGAAAAGATCATATGGGCAGTGTATTAAGAGATAATCAGATTTTTGTGGGACAGGGCCAGAACGGTTTCTGGATTCCCTGCTCCGACTTTGGAAATTTATTATAAATTAACCAGAGATAATTAGGGGTCGTATCATATATGTACAGATTCCGCTCTGAGTCTAGTTTTCATAGAAACAAACGGCATCAGTATTGAAGCCCTGTGCAGGGAGATATCCAAGTCGTAATGGGCAAAGGTCAGTGTAGTCGACCCCTGCAACTTGGGAGACTTTGACTAATAAACTGTACTAATTGGCCCGACCAAAAATTCTAGAAAAAAATACATAGATGGGCACATGAGTCTAGTTTCTGGGAAAAATTACGGAACTGATTTTCGAGTTACGAAACTCAAGATATGATTTTTAAAATGACTAGTACACAGATTGGGTAGTGTCTGGAAAATAAATTTTATAAGGGGTTAAAGTCAGTTAACACCTCGTGATCGACTCCGGTGTCGGTTTCGAGTTCGGGGTGTTACAAGGGTTTTCAAGCTTTCCAAGCTCAATAGTAAGTGCTCCCAAGCCTCGTTTTAGTATAAAAAAGAGTCATAGTGGCACTATAATGTTATATGTTTAAGTGTCCAAATATATCATGGGGTATGCCATTGAACATATTAGAGTGTATGATTGTTTAAGGGTGACCAATGGCTTGGAGAATAGCCTCCAAATGGTCTACACAGGTAGACACATGGGTATGTGTTTAGACTGTGTGTGACACAAGGACAGCCCTACGGGCGTGTCATTCAGCCGTGTGTCCTCTGCACCTTGAATTTTAGGTTAAAATGCATGGTAGTAAACAGACGGGAAGAGACACGACTGTGTGGAGGACATGGCCTCTGGCCACGGGCTTGTGCTATGCCGTGTGCCTCAAATTTGTATGATGACGTAATAAACAGAATGCTCGCTAAAATCCCACGGACTACCACACGGGTGTGTGCCAGGCCATGTGAGGGACACGGGCATGTGCTCAGCCGTGTGAAAAACCCAGTAAGTTCGAAATAGAAAATAAATTCAATAATTTAACACCGGTGTGGGACATGGGCATGTCCCCATGCACACGGGCGTGTGCAATGCCTCCTCACGGGCGTGTAAGGCTTAAACCTAAAAATTTTCTTAGAATTTCCATAAGTTTTTGGTTTAGTCTCGGACCGTCAATAATGTATGTTTTGGGCCTTGTAAGTTCATAATAAGGACAATTTAACTTTATTTGATTGGTTTTAGATTGGATGAAATTTTATGGCCCGATTTTGCATATCTGTTTCTGCTTAAGTCTGGTAATGCCTCATACCCTGCCCTGGCCTCAGATACGGGTGAGGGGTGTTACATTTATTGGTATCAAAGCTATGATTTAGTCGGTTCTCATACTACGTAACATGTGTCTGAGTCTAGCTATACATGCCATGCATAAATTGTGATAGTAAGACGACTCCTGATGATATGAAACTGTGTTTTTGATATAGTAATAGATCGCGACTGAGCTGTAGCAAATGATGCGCTCAAGGGATGATGCTTGAAGAAAGTAAACCCGTAACTGTGAGACAAGAGGGGGAGGCTAGAGAGGCCTATTTCCAAATGATGAATGATTGGTATGTTGAGTTCATCCTTGCGAACCCAGCTGCTCAGACGCAACCTTCTCATCCACCCCTTCCAAACCTTCAACCTGTACTTGTGATCCCTCGAGGCCTAGATTTTATGAGATTTTCTAAAACTCCTGTAGATAAGATTCGAAAACAAAGAGCAGAGGAGTTTAAAGCTAACACTGAGGATGATGCCGAGAGAGCGAAATTTTGGCTCGAGAATTCTATTCAGGTGTTCGAGGAACTGTCTTGTACACCTGAGGAGTGTTTGAAGTGTGCTATTTCGTTGTTGAGGGATGATGCCTACCATTGGTGGAAGACTTTGATTTCGGTTGTGCCTAAGGAGGCATTTACTTAGGACTTCTTTCAGGAGGAATTTCGGAAGAAGTATATTAGCGAGAGGTTTATCGACCAAAAATGTAAGGAATTTCTTAAACCTAAGCAGGGTCGCATTTCAATTATCGAATATGAACGAGAGTTCGTCTGGCAAAACAAGTTTGCCCCCTAGAGTGTGTGCCCACTGAGGCTAAGATGTGTAAGAGGTTTGAGGATGGACTTAATGAGGATATCAGGGTATTAGTAGGCATCCTTGAACTAAAGGAACTTGTAGTATTCATTGAGCGGGTGTGTAAGGCTGAAGAATTGACAAAGGAGAAGAAGAAAGCTGAGTTGGAAGCTAAAAATACGCGAAAGAGAATGATGAGAAGATCAGCCCTAACTCAGTCTAAAAAATCTAAAGATGTGTACTCTCGTTCTTATGCATCGACAAGATGCTCCTATGGAAATCATAAGAAGTAAAGTTTAGGTTTTAGGACTCAGGCTACATTTGTAGCTAGTGTAGGAGATGCTAAACCTCATCGACCTGAGTGCGAATACTGTGGAAGACGTCATCCAAGCTCGTGTAGGAGGAATGATGGGACGTGTTATAGATGTGGTTCTCAAGACCACTTTATTAAGGATTGTCCTGAGATGGGCGAGAGATTTCAAAATGGAAGATAGATTAGTTCGGCTTCAAAGGCAAAACCCCCAAAAAGTGTCGGTATTGGAGTTGGCAGCAAAAATATGACACGAGAGATGACAGTGTGATCTGAGGCTAGGGCTCCGACTAGAGCCTATGCCATACGAGCATATGAAGAAGCATCATCGCCTGACGTGATCATTGGTGTATTTTCCCTTTATGACACTGTTGTTATTGCTTTGATAGACCCAGGCTTGACACTTCTTATGTATGCATGAAATTGGCATCTAGCATGAATTTACCTGTGGAGTCTACAGAATTTGTGATTAGAGTGTCAAACCAGTTAGGCAAGCATGTCTTAACCGATAAAGTATGCAAGAAATGCGCTTTGATGATTAGAGGTCTTTGTTTCCAGCTGACTTGATGTTGTTGCCGTTTGATGAATTCGATGTTATTTTAGGTATGGATTGGTTGTCACTTCATGATGCTATAGTGGATTGCAAATGGAAAGTTATGGAATTGAGACATGAAAATGATGAAGTCCTTCGAGTTGAATCAGATGAACTTAGTGGCTTGCCAATTGTAATTTTTTTGATGACTGCTTAGAAATGTATGAGGAAAGGATATGAAGCATATCTAGCTCATGTGCTGAATACAAAGGAATCTAAGTTGAAAGTCGAATCGGTGCCTATTGTATGTGAGTTTGCGGATGTGTTCCCAGAAGAATTTCTAGGTTTACCCCTAATGCTAGGAACTGCACCTATCTCTACTGCTCCATATAGAATGGCTCCGATGGAGTTAAAGGAATTAAAGTCACAGTTGCAAGAATTGGTTGTCAAAGGTTTTGCAAGATCCGATTTTTCGCCTTGGGGTGCTCTTGTGTTATTCGTAAAGAAGAAAGATGGTTCCATGAGATTATGTATTGATTACCGGTAACTTAATAAGGTAACGATTGAGAACAAATATCCATTGCTAAGAATTGATGATTTGTTTGACCAGCAAAAAAGAGCCACATAGTTTTCCAAGATAGACTTGAGGTCTGGTTATTACTAGCTACGAGTTAAGGAGACTGCTTTTAGAACAAGATATGGTCACTACGAATTCCTTGTTATGCCTTTCGGATTGACGAATGCTCCGGCTGTGTTCATGGATTTAATGAGTAGAATATTTCGTCCGTACTTGGATAAGTTTGTTGTGGTGTTCATAGATGACATTTTGATTTAATCTAGAGAAGAGTCGGAACATGTCAAACATCTAAGGATTGTTTTGCAGACTTTGAGGGATAAGTAATTATATGCCAAGTTTAGTAAAATTGAGTTCTGGCTTCGGGAAGTTGGATTCTTAGGCCACATTGTTTCCAGTGATGGTATTTGGGTTGATCCTAGTAAGATTTCTGCCATTGTTGAATGGAAGCCTCCAAGGAATGTAACCGAAGTTAGGAGCTTCTTGGGCTTAGCTGGTTATTATCGAAGGTTTGTAAATGGATTTTCTATGATAGCCACTCCTATGACGAGGCTGCTGCAAAAGGATATTAAGTTCGAGTGGATAGAAAAGTGCCAACAAAGCTTTGAAAAGTTGAAAACGCTTTTGACCAAGGTGCCAGTGCTAGTACAACCGAAACCAGGGAAAAAATTTGTAATCTACAGAGATGCATCCTTAAATGGACTAGGATGTGTGCTTATGCAAGAAGGAAAAGTTGTAGCCTATGCTTCGAGACAGCTGAAACCTTATGAGAAGAATTATGCAACTTATGATTTGGAATTGGCCGCCATAGTGTTTGCTTTGAAGATTTGGCGTCATTATTTGTTTGGGAAAAAATGCCATGTCTATACAGGTCGTAAGAGCCTCAAGTACTTGATGACTCAAAAAGATTTGAATTGAAGGCAACGCAGATGGTTGGAACTGTTAAAAGATTACGAGCTTATAATTGATTATCATCCAGGAAAGGCGAACATGGTCACTGACGCTTTAAGCAGGAAGTATCTATTCGCTCTAAGGGAAATGAATGCACAGATGACCTTATATGATGATGGTTCCATTTTAGCCAAATTGAGGACTAGGCCGACTCTTTTCCGTCAGATTTGTAAAGCTCAGAAATCCGATGAAAAATTGCAAGCTAAGAAAGTTCAGTGTGAATCAACAAGTGAACCCGACTTCCGGATTGACTCTAAGGATGCTTGAGATTTCGAGGAAGAATCTGTGTTCCAAAAAATACTGAGTTGATCCAGACTATTTTACACGAGGCACATAACAGTTGTATGTCAGCCCATTCTAGAAGTACGAAGATGTACAATGACTTGAAGAAAGTTTATTGGTAGAATGGCATGAAAATAGATATCTCAGAATTTGTAACAAGATGTTTGATTTGTCAACAGATTAAAGCTGAATATCAAGTACCCTCAGGTCTTCTCCAGCCTATTATAGTCCCTGAGTGAAAATGGGATCGGATCACTATGGACTTCATTCCCGGGTTGCTAGTGACTCTGAGAAAGAAAGATGCTATTTGGGTGATAGCCGACAGATTGACTAAATCGACCCATTTTATTCTGGTACGCATAGATTATTCTCTGATAAGTTAGCCAATTTTTATATTTCAGAGATTGTTAGACTTCATGGTGTGCCATTGTCGATTATTTCGGATAGAGATCTGAGATTTACGTTGCGATTTTGGAAAAAGTTCCAAGCGGCTTTAGGAACGAAATTAATTTTTAGTACTGCTTTTCACCCATATACTGATGGACAATCTGAGAGAATAATTTAGACACTTGAAGATATGCTTAGTTGCTGTGTTTTTGAGTTTCAATGTAGTTTGGAAAATTATTTACCTTTGGTCGAATTTGCTTATAATAACAGTTATCAGTCTAGTTTAAAGATTGCACCTTATGAGGAGTTATACGGCCGAAAATGTTGAACTCCTTTGTATTCGACAGAGCTTAAAGAAAGTAAAATCTTTGGAGTTGATTTGATCAAAGAAACTGAGGATAAGGTTAAGGTGATTCAAGATTGTTCGAAAGCGGCGACAGATAGAAAAAAATCGTATGCAGATTTGAAAAGAAAAGAAACTGAGTATCAAGTGGGTGACCAGGTATTCTTAAAGGTATCACCCTAGAAAAAGGTTTTAAGATTCGGTAGAAAAGGCAAATTAAGTCCTCGTTTTATTGGCCCCTATGAGATTACCGAGAGAATAGGACTGATTGCCTATCGCTTAGCTATGCCAGTGGAGTTGGAAAAGATCCATGACGTGTTCCATATATCCAAGTTACGTCGTTATAGATCGGACCCCTCACATGTGGTTACCCTAACAGAGGTTGAAATTCAACCAAAGATGACTTACGGTGAGGAACCGGTTAAGATTTTTGTGACAGCCCTAAAGTGACCCTAGTCGAAAAGCGGTTTTGGGACCGCTAAACCGAGTCACCAAATTATTTGAATATGATAATTATTGTCTAAAATATGTGAATATGAATGTGTGAAAGTTTTAAGCTTCGATTTAGTTAATTGCATGTGAATTTAGTTAATAGAACTTATGTGTGACACTTTTGAAATGTGATAGGTTAATCTATAAAGATCTACTAGTGCATGTAATCAAAAGGGTGGACTTGCATGTCAATTTCCCCACTTAATTAGTAGTGGCCGGCCATGACATTGAGGATAGACAAAATGTGATGGGTAAAACACATTATAAACAATTTGTGATAACATGTTGTGGGAAGAACAATAAAATATGAGGGGAGTGGGAGGAGAAACCAAAGTTGTTTAATCCTTGCTCCCCCATTTTGCTGTACCTAGAAGAAGAAAAAGAAAAAAAAAAGGTTTCATCCTCTTTGTTCTTCTTGACCGAAAAATCAAAGGAAGAAGAAAGGAGTTTTCTTGCTTCATGTTCGGTTTGGATGAGAATTAGGAAGAGGTAAGTACCTTGAAATTCTTGGAAAATTATGTATAAAGAAGGTGGTTAGTTCAAGTTCTAATCATTCCATGGCTTAAGTTTTGATTGTTAGGAGGTTTGATATTCGGCCAAGTAGTTTGAAGCTCTTAGTACATATATTTTTCTTCTTTCTTGAAAGTTGAAATTTGGGTTGTTCTTAAGGAGGTGCCGAATGTGGTCATTCAAGGGCCTTGAGGAACAATATGTGTGGCTTGGGTTATAACATTCGGCCATGGTAGAAAATGGAAGTGATAGATGGTTGTTAATTGTGATAGTTTAAGGAAATTGTAAGTAGTTTGAATAAATGAACAATAATAATAACAAATCATCTAGTGAATTGGTGTAGTTGCCGAATTTAAACTAGGAAGTTATTGAGTAATGTGTGTGTTTTAAGTGATAGAATTGAGTGAATGCTTGGAATGTGATATGTATGAATTATCTGTTAAATTAAGGTTTGCTAAGCTAGCTATTAAGATGAAGTACAAATGTTAGTATTTGATTGCTAGTGTATATATGTGTACTAGCCGAGCTTTGAATTTGAAAAAAATGGTTTGAGCACCATGTGTTGTATTGAGATTGTTTGAGTGAAATCATAGATATTTATATGATGAATTCGATTGTGGACATACATGCTTAAATAAGATGCACACATGAATAAATAGATAGATTGGTGTTGCATGTATTCGGTTATAGGCAAGCATAACGATGATTCTATCTTGACTTAGATAATCGGCTAAAGGAGAATATTAGCCAATATGTTGAATTTGGTTCATGACTTCATATATATGACTCTAACGTCTAATGTATATAAATGGACTAAGTACCTTGAATTCCTCTTTGATGTTCAAAATGATTAAATCAACTTATTTGTTAACATTAAGCTCAAGAGCAAAGGGGAACTAAATCCGATAAAGGAAAGGAAAAGGTGATCGAGTAGCTGTTGAAATCGTTCAATAGCATCCGAGGTAAGTTTTCAAGTAATGGAATTTAGATTATTATTCGATTAGATCATGTTATAAACAAATCACAATTATGCTTTGTATGTGGCTATTGAGCCGAAGATGGTAATGCTTGATAAGTGACTTGTGTTTGAATTCTAATTATGAAAATGAAATATAGATGTGCCATGATTTATAGATATGTGCATGAATATTCGGATGATAACCAGGCTAAGTCCCGAAGGCGTTTGTGCTAGTGACTAATTCCGAGCTAAGTCCCGAAGGCCTTTGTGAGAGTTACTATATCCGGGCTAAGTCCCGAAGGCATTTGTGCGAGTTACTATATCCGGGCTAAGTCCCGAAGGCATTTGTACGAGTTACTATATCCGGGCTAAGTCCCAAAAGCATTTGTGCGAGTTACTATATTCGGGCTAAGTCCCGAAAGCATTTGTGCGAGTTACTATATCCGGGCTAAGTCCCGAAAGCATTTGTGCGAGTTACTATAACCGGGCTTTGTATATGCATTGGGATAATTGATTCCTTTTAAATAGTATTCGCTCAATCGATTAACAAGCTTCTGGCCTTTAGTCAAGTTGATTCCTTATGTATGGATATAAGGGTTGAAAATGTGAAGTAGGGATGATTGTGAGAATATGTGTATATGAGATTATTCGTTTAGTCATATGAATGCTATACATCAGTTGTGCATGATTTCATTACTCAAACTTACTAAGCATTAAATGCTTATTCTGTTTCTTTGATTCTCTGTTTTATAGTTTTTGGTTTGTCAGCTATCGGACTCGGGAGTGTCAAAGTCGAAGTCGCCCACACTATCAAAGCCCTTTTGGTACTCTTTTAGTGAACTCTGCTAATGGCATGTATAGGACTGCCCTTTTGTTATTAGTCAAGTACTTTGGTGTTGTATATATTTGGATAGCCATGCGAAAATGGCTTATATATTTTGAGCATAGTGATATAATCATTTTGTATGTATATGGTTATTGAGAGGGGTGGATATGCTTGGCAATGATTGGCCATTGGAATGGTTAATCATGACCATATTTTGTGCTATATATGCTAAAGGGCTAGTTGAATCATGGAAACTATGAAATAGGTAAAGTCTACCTTAAAGGCAGATGCTGACAGCAGCAGTGACGAAAATTTGAAAAATCACTAAAAATAGTAGAAATGGAATTAAATAGTGAAAAAATTATGTAATCGAACCTTGATGAATCTAATTTCATATGGAAGAAACGAAACGATCATATGAGTCGTATTTTCAGAGATATTGAAGTTTTTGTGGAACAGGGCCAGAGTGATTTCTGGATCCCCTGATCTGACTTTGGAAATTCACTATAAATTAACCAGAGATAATTAGAAGTCATGCCATATATGTATAGATTCCTTTTTGAGTCTAGTTTCATTAGAAACAAACGGCATAAGTATTGAAGCCCTGTACAGGGAGATATATAAGTCGTAATGCATGAAGGTCAGAGTAGTCGAACCCCGAAACAGGGGAGACTTTAACTATTAAACTGTACTAATTGGCCCGATTAAAAATT
Organism: Gossypium hirsutum; assembly: GCF_007990345.1. Taxonomy (NCBI): domain Eukaryota; kingdom Viridiplantae; phylum Streptophyta; class Magnoliopsida; order Malvales; family Malvaceae; genus Gossypium; species Gossypium hirsutum. The sequence continues at coordinate 34,850,648 of NC_053433.1, read as the reverse complement.
CTAGAAAAAATTTGTAGATGGATATATGAGTCTAGTTTCAGGGAAAATTTACGGAATCAGTTTTCGAGCTTCGGAACTCGAGATATGATTTTTAAAGTGACTGTGATGCAGTTAGCCAGCTTGTCTGGAAATAAAAAAATAAACTGTGTAAGTCAATGAAATAAGTCCGTAAATACCTCGTGTTCGACTCTGGCAACGGTCTCGGGTACGGGGTGTTACAATTTTATTGGTATCAGAGCTACGGTTTAGTCGATTCTAGGACTACTGTAATGCGTTTGGGTCTAGCTATACATGCCATTATGTGATTATTCGATAGTGTGGTGATTTCTGATAATTGAAAATGTGTTTATTTATAGTAATGGATCCCGATCCCAACCGAGCGGTAGCTGATGATCTTGAGAGTGTAGCGCCTGCTCCCGTACAAGGGACAGCGCCTGCAGACTCTCAACCTATTGCTAGTAATCCGAATGATGAAGCTAGACAAGCTTTTTATAGCGTGATGAATGATTGGTTCAACCAATACATTCGAACTAATACGGCTGTTCCACAACCTCCATTCCCGACTAATACCACCCCCGCACCTGCAATGCCTCCGGTCACTGACCAAATAAGGTCAAATAAGCCCCCAGTTGACAGAATCCGAAAACACGGGGCTACTGAATTTAAAGCTACGGACAGCGACGACGCCGAGCAAGCTGAATTTTGGTTGGATAACACTATTCGGGTACTTGATGAACTATCTTGCACACCCGATGAATGCTTAAAGTGTACTATATCCTTGGTACGTGATTCTGCCTACTATTGGTGGAATACGTTGATTTCTGTTGTGCCGAGAGAGCAAGTAACTTGGGAGTTTTTCCAAATCGAGTTTCGAAAGAAGTATATCAGTCAGAGATTCATTGACCAAAAACGGAAGGAATTTCTTGAACTTAAACAAGGTTCCATGTCGGTTACCGACTATGAACGAAAATTTGTGAGGCTTAGCCGGTACGCACGGGAATGCATTTCTTCAAAAGCTGTGATGTGTAAACGTTTCGAAGATGAACTGAATGATGATATAAAGCTGTATGTTGGCATTTTAGAAATCCGAGAATTTGTGGTACTTGTCGAGCGAGCTTGCAAAGCCGAGGAGCTTAGTAAGGAGAAAAGGAAAGCTGATATGGGAGCAAAGGAGTTTCGTAAGAGATCTTCGGGAAAGCCCTTCCAACAGTCATCGAAGAAATTTAGAGATGACTTAGGCCGGTCTAGAGACACTTCTGGTTTTTCTAGACGAAATCGTGATCGACCCCCTGTGAGTGCACGAGTCACTTCGATTGCCAGTGTTGGAAATGATCGTTGAGACAGAACGGAGTGTCAGTATTGTGGTAAATGGCATTCGGGGAGTTGTAGAATCCATGACCGCTCCTGTTACAAGTGTGGATCAGCTGACCACTTTATTAAAGATTGCCCGAGATTGTCTGAACAGAATGTAAATCAGAGTGGGAAACCTGGTGCTACTACTGCTCGGGGTAGACCATCTAGGAATACGGGCAATGCTAGTGGCGGTCAGAGAGGATCTAGAGATGCTACAACCAGATCTGATGCTCGTGCTCCTGCTAGAGCTTATTCTATACGCGCACGCGAGGATGCTTCCTCGCCAGATGTTATTACTGGTACTTTTACTCTCTTTGATACTAATGTGATTGCTTTGATTGACCCTGGTTCTACTCATTCTTATATATGTGAAACCTTAGCATCCAGTAAGACTTTACCTGTTGAGTCTACTGAGTTCGTAATTCGGGTGTCAAATCCCTTGGGTCGTTATGTGCTTGTCGACAAGGTGTGTAAGAAATGCCCCTTAATAATCCGAGGCTCCTGTTTTCCGGCAGACCTGATGCTTTTACCGTTTGATGAATTTGATGTTATCCTCGGTATAGATTGGTTGACCGTACATGATGCAATTGTAACTTGCAAAAGAAAAACCATTGATTTGAGGTGTGTAAATAACGAGATAATCCGAGTTGAGTCTACTGACTTGAATGGGTTGCTAGCTGTAATATCATCGATGTTGGCTCAGAAATATGTAAGAAAGGGGTGTGAAGCATACCTTGCATATGTACTTGATGACAAAGAGTTAGAAAAGAAACCTGAATCTGTGCCGGTGGTTTGTGAATACCCGGATGTTTTTCCCGAAGAATTACCGGGTTTACCACCTGTTCGGGAGGTAGAGTTTGGTATTGAGCTTGTACTTAGGACTACACCGATTTCGATAGCTCCGTATTGTATGGCACCAACCGAGTTAAAAGAGTTGAAAGCTCAGTTGCAAGAGTTGACGGATAGAGGTTTCGCTCGACCAAGTTTCTCACCTTGGGGTGCACCAATATTGTTTGTGAAAAAGAAGGACGGAACCATAAGGTTGTGCATCGACTATCGTCAGCTGAATAAGGTGACAATAAAGAATAAATATCTGATACCGCGCATTGACGATTTGTTTGATCAACTAAAGGGAGCCTCAGTGTTTTCAAAGATAGATTTGAGATCGGGTTATTATCAATTGCGAATTCGAGATTCGGATATACCCAAAACAGCTTTCAGAACGAGATACGGTCACTTCGAGTTCTTAGTGATGCCGTTTGGGCTCACTAATGCCCCTGCGGTATTTATGGATCTGATGAATCGGGTCTTCAGACAGTATCTGGACCGGTTTGTAGTTGTGTTTATTGATGACATTTTGGTCTACTCAAGAGATGAAACCGAGCATGCTGAGCACCTGAGATTAGTGTTGCAGATTTTACGAGATAAGCAGTTATATGCTAAGTTCAGTAAGTGTAAGTTCTGGTTAAGAGAGGTGAGCTTCTTGGGTCATGTGGTATCCGCATCGGGTATTCGAGTTGATCCGAGCAAAATTTCAGCCATACTTAACTGGAAGCCTCCGAGAAATATTATTGAGGTTCGGAGCTTTTTGGGACTTGGTGGTTACTACCGATGGTTTGTAAAAGGGTTTCTCGATGATAGCCACACCAATAACGAAACTACTTCAGAAAGATGTTAAGTTTGAATGGACAGAAAAGTGTCAGAAAAGCTTCGATCAACTGAAAACTTGTTTGACTGAAGCTCCAGTACTAGTGCAGCCCGAATCAGGCAAAGAGTTTGTCATTTATAGTGATGCATCCCTACTTGGGTTGGGTTGCGTATTGATGCAAGAGGGTCGAGTTGTAGCTTATGCGTCGAGACAACTGAAGCCACATGAGAAAAATTATCCGACCCATGATCTCGAACTAGGTGCCATCGTATTCGCTTTGAAAATATGCCGACATTACTTATTTGGTGAGAAATGCCATGTATATTCAGATCACAAAAGTCTCAAATATTTGATGACTCAAAGAGACTTGAATCTGTGACAAAGACGTTGGCTCGAGTTGTTAAAAGATTATGAGCTTGTCATTGACTATCACTCGGGAAAGGCTAATGTGGTTGCGGATGCCTTAAGTCGAAAATCACTGTTTGCTTTACGAGCGATGAATGTACACTTATCTGTTCTATCCGACAATGTGTTAGTAGCAGAATTAAAGGCTAGACCATTGTTGATTCATCAAATTCGTGAAGCTCAGAAAGTCGATGATGAATTAGTCGCAAAATGGACTGAATGTGTTTCGAATATGGAATCAGAGTTTCAAATTGATGATGACGATTGTTTGAGGTTCAAAAGTCGTTTGTGTGTTCCAAGAAATTCAGAACTCATTTTGATGATTCTGAACGAAGCTCATTGTAGCCGAATGTCAATTCACCCGGGGAGTACGAAAATGTACAATGATTTGAGATGTCAGTTTTGGTGGCATGGTATGAAACGAGACATTTCCGATTTTGTTTCGAAGTGCTTAGTATGTCAGCAAGTGAAGGCGGAACATCAAGTGCCTACGGGTTTACTTCAGCCGATCATGATACCTGAATGGAAATGGGATCGAGTCACGATGGATTTTGTATCTGGGTTGCCAGTGTCGGCAAGTAAGAAAGATGCGATTTGGGTTGTTGTTGATAGACTGACTAAGTCGGCTCACTTTATCCCCGTACGCACGAATTTTTCATTGGATAAACTAGCTGAATTGTATGTTTCTCAGATTGTGAGATTACACGGGGTACCTATTTCTATTGTGTCGGATAGAGATCCGAGATTCACCTCACGATTTTGGAAGAAATTGCAAGAAGCTTTGGGTACCAAGTTGCATTTTAGCACCGCTTTTCACCCCCAAACCGATGGTCAATCCGAGCGGATAATTTAGTTACTTGAGGATATGTTGAGATGTTGCATCCTCGAGTTTGGTGGTTCATGGGAACGGTATTTGCCTTTGATTGAATTCGCTTACAACAATAGTTTTCAATCAAGTATTAAGATGGCACCTTACGAGGCTTTGTACAGTCGTAAATGCCGTACACCATTGTTTTGGACCGAGCTCTGTGAAAGTAAGATTTTCGGAGTTGATTTGATTAAAGATGCTGAGCAGAAAGTAAGAATAATTCGTGAAAGTCTGAAGGCAACATCCGATCGTCAGAAGTCGTACGCGGATTTAAAACGAAGAGATATTGAGTATCAGGTAGGAGACAAAGTGTTTCTTAAGGTTTCACCTTGGAAAAAGATACTCAGATTTGGCCGTAAGGGCAAACTGAGTTCGAGATTCATTGGGCCGTATGAAATCTCCGAACGAGTTGGTCCAGTTGCATATAGGTTGCTTTTACCCCCTGAACTTGAAAGGATTCACAACATTTTTCATGTTTCGATGCTTCGATGATCCTTCACACATAATTAGTCAATCAGAGGTTGAAATTCAATCTGACTTGAGTTATGAAGAAGAACCGATTCGTATCCTAGCTCGTGAAGTGAAAGAGTTACGAAACAAAAGGGTTCCGTTAGTAAAGGTGTTATGGCTCAAACACGGAATCGAAGAAGCTACTTGGGAAACCGAGAACTCTATGGGATAATGATACCCAAACCTATTTACCGGTAGGATTTTCGGGGACGAAAATTTCTTAAGTGGGGGAGAGTTGTGACAGCCCTAAAGTGACCCTAGTCGGAAAGCGGTTTCGGGACCGCTAAACCGAGTCACCAAGTTATTTGAATATGATAATTATTGTCTAAAATATGTGAATATGAATGTGTGAAAGTTTTAAGCTTCGATTTAGTTAATTGCATGTGAATTTAGTTAATAGAACTTATGTGTGACACTTTTGAAATGTGATAGGTTAATCTATAAAGATCTACCAGTGCATGTAATCAAAAGGGTGGACTTGCATGTCAATTTCCCCACTTAATTAGTAGTGGCCGGCCATGACATTGAGGATAGACAAAATGTGATGGGTAAAACACATTATAAACAATTTGTGATAACATGTTGTGGGAAGAACAATAAAATATGAGGGGAGTGGGAGGAGAAACCAAAGTTGTTTAATCCTTGCTCCCCCATTTTGCTGTACCTAGAAGAAGAAAAAGAAAAAAAAAAGGCTTCATCCTCTTTGTTCTTCTTGACCGAAAATCAAAGGAAGAAGAAAGGAGTTCTCTTGCTTCATGTTCTGTTTGGATGAGGATTAGGAAGAGGTAAGTACCTTGAAATTCTTGGAAAATTATGTATAAAGAAGGTGGTTAGTTCAAGTTCTAATCATTCCATGGCTTAAGTTTTGATTGTTAGGAGGTTTGATATTCGGCCAAGTAGTTTGAAGCTCTTAGTACATATATTTTTCTTCTTTCTTGAAGGTTGAAATTTGGGTTGTTCTTAAGGAGGTGCCGAATGTGGTCATTCAAGGGCCTTGAGGAACAATATGTGTGGCTTGGGTTATAACATTCGGCCATGGTAGAAAATGGAAGTGATAGATGGTTGTTAATTGTGATAGTTTAAGGAAATTGTAAGTAGTTTGAATAAATGAACAATAATAATAACAAATCATCTAGTGAATTGGTGTAGTTGCCGAATTTAAACTAGGAAGTTATTGAGTAATGTGTGTGTTTTAAGTGATAGAATTGAGTGAATGCTTGGAATGTGATATGTATGAATTATCTGTTAAATTAAGGTTTGCTAAGCTAGCTATTAAGATGAAGTACAAATGTTAGTATTTGATTGCTAGTGTATATATGTGTACTAGCCGAGCTTTGAATTTGAAAAAAATGGTTTGAGCACCATGTGTTGTATTGAGATTGTTTGAGTGAAATCATAGATATTTATATGATGAATTCGATTGTGGACATACATGCTTAAATAAGATGCACACATGAATAAATAGATAGATTGGTGTTGCATGTATTCGGTTATAGGCAAGCATAACGATGATTCTATCTTGACTTAGATAATCGGCTAAAGGAGAATATTAGCCAATATGTTGAATTTGGTTCATGACTTCATATATATGACTCTAACGTCTAATGTATATAAATGGACGAAGTACCTAGAATTCCTATTTGATGTTCAAAATGATTAAATCAACTTATTTGTTAACATTAAGCTCAAGAGCGAAGGGGAACTAAATCCGATAAAGGAAAGGAAAAGGTGATCGAGTAGCCGTTGAAATCGTTCAGCAGCATCCGAGGTAAGTTTTCGAGTAATGGAATTTAGATTATGATTCGATTAGATCATGTTATAAACAAATCATAATCATGCTCTTGTATGTGGCTATTGAGCCGAAAATGGTAATGCTTGATAAGTGACTTGTGTTTGAATTCTAATTATGAAAATGAAATATAGATGTGTCATGATTTATGGATATGTGCATGAATATTCGGATGATAACCGGGCTAAGTCCCGAAGGCGTTTGTGCTAGTGACTAATTCCGGGCTAAGTCCCGAAGGCATTTGTGAGAGTTACTATATCCGGCTAAGTCCCGAAGGCATTTGAGCGAGTTACTATATCCGGGCTAAGTCCCGAAGGCATTTGTGCGAGTTACTATATCCGGGCTATGTCCCGAAAGCATTTGTGCGAGTTACTATAACCGGGCTAAGTCCCGAAGACAATTGAGCAAGTAGCTATATCCGGCTAAATTTCGAAGGTACTTGGTTTGGGAATGAGCAATCTTGCTGTAATAATTTCAATTAATACGCTCGTAAAACCCCAACGAGGAGGTATGTTTTGTATATGCATTGGGATAATTGATTCCTTTTAAATAGTATTCGCTCAATTGATTAACAAGCTTCCGGCCTTTAGTCAAGTTGATTCCTTATGTATGGATATAAGGGTTGGAAATGTGAAGTAGGTATGATTGTGAGAATATGTGTATATGAGATTATTCGTTTAGTCATATGAATGCTATACATCAGTTGTGCATGATTTCATTACTCAAACTTACTAAGCATTAAATGCTTATTCCGTTTCTTTGATTCTTTGTTTTATAGTTTTTGGTTCGTCAGCTATCGGACTCGGGAGTGTCAAAGTCGAAGTCGCCCACACTATCAAAGCCCTTTTGGTACTCTTTTAGTGAACTCTGCTAATGGCATGTATAGGACTGCCCTTTTGTTATTAGTCAAGTAATTTGGTGTTGTATATATTTGGATAGCCATGCGAAAATGGCTTATATATTTTGAGCATAGTGATATAATCATTTTGTATGTATATGGTTATTGAGAGGGGTGGATATGCTTGGCAATGATTGGCCATGGGAATGGTTAATCATGATCATATTTTGTGCTATATATGCTAAAGGGCTAGTTGAATCATGGAAACTATGAAATATGTAAAGTCTACCTTAAAGGCAGATGCTGACAGCAGCAGTGACGAAAATTTGAAAAATCACTAAATATAGTAGGAATGGAATTAAATAGTGAAAAGATTATGTAATCGAACCTTGATGAATCTACTTTCATATGGAAGAAACGAAACGATCATATGAGTCGTATTTTAAGTGATATTTAAGTTTTCGTGGAATAGGGCCAGTGCGATTTCTGGATCCCCTGATCTGACTTTGGAAATTCACTATAAATTAACCAGAGATAATTAGTAGTCATGCCATATATGTATAGATTCCTTTTTGAGTCTAGTTTCATTAGAAACAAACGGCATAAGTATTGAAGCCCTGTACAGGGAGATATATAAGTCGTAATGCATGAAGGTCAGAGCAGTCGAACCCCGAAATAGGGGAGACTTTAACTAATAAACTGTACTAATTGGCCCGATCAAAAATTCTATAAAAAATTTGTAGATGGATATATGAGTCTAGTTTTAGGGAAAATTTACGGAATCAGTTTTCGAGCTTCAGAACTCGAGATATGATTTTTAAAGTGACTGTGATGCAGTTAGCCAGCTTGTCTGGAAATTAAAAAAATGAACTGTGTAAGTCAATGAAATAAGTCCGTAAATACCTCGTGTTCGACTCCGGCAACGGTCTCGGGTACGGAGTGTTACAATTTTGGCCAGGGAAGTTAAGCAACTGAGGAACAAAAGTATTGCCCGTATGAAGGTATTACGGCATAAACATGGGGTTGAAGAAGCCACTTGGGAACCAGAAGAGACTATGAGAAGTCAATATCCAAACCTGTTTACTGGTAAGACTTTCGAGGACGAAAGTCCCTGAGGGGGGAGAAGTGTAACATCCCAAAATAGGGCCTAGTCAAAATAGTGATTTCGGGACCACAAATCCATCATTAAAATATTAATTTCATGATTTTTATGAGGTTTAGAATATGTATATATGTATGGGTTAAAGTTTCATGAAGAAATTCTAAGTATAAGATGTCCAATTGGAAATCAGGGACCAAATTGAATAAGTTGAAAAAATTTGTGTTCTAGAAGTAATTTGTATGAAATTGCTACAGATTGTTAATTAGGAGGTCATAAAGAGCAATTTTCCAAATTTCTATGTTTTTGGACAAAAATAGGCTTGTATGGAAAAAAATTGAAGGTAAGGCATTATGGGCATTTTGGTCATTTGGTATATTAATGAATTAAAAATGGGAAATTAAGCCAAAAATTAGCTTATTCTCTTCATGTTGCTGCCGAAAATTAGGGTTCTCCATAGCTAGGGTTTTCAAGCTTTCCAAGCTTAATAGTAAATGCTCCCAAGCCTTGTTTTTAATGTTCTTTGTATTTTTGAAATCCCGGTAACTTGCTCTCTCTATTTTTACCCATATTTCATGCTAGGGTTCATGTTTAGAAATTTACCCATGCATGAGAAGCTTATTTTTTGAGGATTTATGAAAGGATACGAGGATTTAAAGAATGGTAAACAACTTTTACTAAGTAGTTTTTCATAAAATAGGCTTTAAGGACTATTTTGTAAAAGTTGTAGAAAAGGGTAGAAAAATGTGAAATGAAGGAAAATTTGGGCTATTATGAACATGAAAAATGTTCGTTTAGGCTTGGGTAACCAAGAAATCCCATACATTGCATTATCCGAACCTAGGGACTAAATTGTAAATACATGAAAGTATAAGGGTAAAATAGTAATTTTTACCAAGTATGAATTTTGGGTCGTTTGGAGTAATATATGTATTAAATGAGCTAAATTTGGCATTATAGATCAAGAGAATCGAGATACGGGCCTTGATCGAGAAAAGAACAAGATTTCGAGGTTTAGGCTCGATTTCTAATATTTTGTATCGAGGTAAGTACATATGCAAATAAATACATTAATTATTGTTATTAAATGATTTATTGATATTTGTATGCTTAATATGCTTATTTGGCTATATTGATAATATAACATGTTTTGATGCTTTGCTATATGATTATTAGACGTTGGCCATGTGAAAGAAACCAATTATGTTAGTACGTTCGGTAAAGGTCCGAAAGTCTAAAATCCCGCTTGAACCTTAGGAATAGTTGAGGATACAAGTGACATGTCACTAGAATAGTTATGTGTGTTATGAGCTCATTTAATATGTGATACATGCTAGGGTCCAGGTGCTGGGTATCTTGAGTTGTGTTCGGATACTCTTTTAGCTCTTTGAGTAGCCTCGTTGAGAGCGGCATGTAATTTGAATTATGAGGCACTTCGATAAACAATCTGTCAGGTAGCCAAGGCTACGTTCAGGCAGTTCGGTGCATTCCTTCTGTGTGTCCGAATCATATTCCAAGTGTTCAACGGGTAACGTAATATGAATTCTGAAAGTAAAAATTTAAGTTAGCCATATGTGTGCAAGATGGCAGAGGTATGTACTAAAACCTTATGAGAACTTAGTATATGATGATATCATGAAAGGATAGGTATTTGAATAAGCATGTGCATATGAATATGGAAAGTAAACATATATATGATATGATGAAAACTATGATGATGTATAAGTATTTATGCTTAGATAATCGATGGTTGAAAAATGTAGATTATTTGTATGTGTACTTACTAACCTTTATAGCTTACCCTCATCTCTTTTTCCTTCTTTTTAGATACGTCAATCTAGCTCGAAGGATCAGGGGACGTTGGAGCTCGGATCACACTATCTTCAAGAAATTTGGGTATAAAAAGGTTTAATTATTTTGGTCATGGCATGTATAGGAAACTTGTCTATTTTGTGTATATGTGTCATGTTGAAGTAGCCAAGTGTAATGGCTCATTTGGGCATTGATTATTTTGTATATGGCCATGTGATTTGGTCCATATTAATGATTGAGATGTATCCCTAAGTTTACCTTTACATGCATGCTAAGATGTGTATGTGTGGGTTGATGGATAACTATCTATTTGCTCGTATGTAGTTACATTATTTCACTCTCATAATGGATTGATAATAAGAGATATGGTAAACCATTAAATTGGTGTGGAATGACTAGAAGATAAGGTTGTGTGAACACTAATGGATTAGTATAAAAAGAATCATAGTGACACTATAATTTTGCATGTTTAAGTGTCCAAATATATCATGGGGTATGCCATTGAACATATTAGTGTGTATGATTTTTTAAGGGTGACCAATGGCTTGGAGAATAGCCTCCAAATGTCTACACAGGTAGACACATGGGCATGTGTCTAGACCGTGTGTAACACACGGACAGCCCTACGGGCGTGTCATTCAGCCGTGTGTCCCCTGCACCTTGAATTTTAGGTTAAAATGCATGGTAGTAAACATACGGGAAGAGACACGGCCACGTGTCTCAATTGTGTGGAGGACACAACCTCTGGCCACTGGCGTGTTCTTGGCCGCGTGCCTCAAATTTTTATGATGACGTCTTAAACAGAATGCTCGCTAAAATTCCACGGACTACCACACGGGCGTGTGCCTGGCCGTGTGAGAGACACTGGCAATGGACACGGGCGTGTGCTCAGCCATGTGAAAAACCCTATAGGTTTGAAATAGAAAATAAATTCAATAGTTCAACACGGGTGTGGGACATGGGCGTGTCCCCATGCACACGAGTGTGTGCAATGCCTCTTCACGGGCGTGGGAGGCTTAAACCTAGAAATTTTCTTAGAATTTCCATAAGTTTTTGGTTTAATCCCGGACCATCAATAATGTACGTTTTGGGCCTCGTAAGTCCATAATAAGGACAATTTAACTTTATTTGATTGGTTTTAGATTGGATGAAATTCTATGGCTCGGTTTTGCATATATGTTTCTATTTAAGTCTGGTAATTCCTCGTACCTTATCCCGGCCTCAGATATGGGTGAGGGGTGTTACAGTGTATTTCTGATTAATTGAGTTATTTTATACGAGCTTACTAAGCTTTATAGCTTACATTGTTTATTTTTCTGTGTTTTATTGGGAAATCAAAGCTAGCATGGATTTGGAAATCGTCGGAGACTTTATCACACTATCAAGCTATCACTTTGGTACTTTTGAATCTATGTTTATAGGATATATGGCATGTATAGGAACTTTATTCATTTTGGTATATGTGTTGGTAATGAATTTAGTCATTTGAAATGGCTTGTAAATGTTAAGTATTTGGATTTGTGCATAGCCATGTGAATTGGCTTATTTTGGTTTATTTGGTCATGTATATACATGTGTAAATGACCTTTGTGTTGTGTTGGTAATTGCTATGCTAATGCTTGTGGTGAATGGTTGAGTTTTGAGAAGTTATATGCTTGTGAGTTTAGGCATAATGATGCATGTTTGAAAGTGTTTATTCAGTTCAAATGTGAATGTGAATTTGGTATAAATGGAATGATCTATTTTGTTATTATGTGTATTGTGGACGATGGTATAGAACTAGCATGAATTAAGCTTGATTTAGTTGGTTCGATTGCCTATTTATGCCATGTTTCGGTGCCATTTTGTTTGGTGTAGGTGTGTACAAAATTGGGTGGCAAAATGGCTTGGTAAATAGCCTATTTTTATCCAAACGGGAAAAGACATTGGCGTGTGTCTCAGCCATGTGTGACATTGTAACACCCCAAAACCTGGCCTAGACGTTATGGCCGAATCTGGCGATGTCATGTTGAAGTGTTTTTGCAAAGTATAATATCTTTGAAAAACTCATTCTATATTTAACCTCTTTGTGATCTTAGTGAAGATTTAAGGATATCTCGTTTATTTTCAAAGCTTAAGTCATTTGACAAAAAGTTACACATATTAAATTTGTTATGAATTTTAAAACATTATTTCTTGCGGAAGCTTTAAAAAGAACATGTTGCGTAAACATGGTGATTTGGAAAAATATTTATCTTTTTGAAAAGTCGCATCTTACTAATAGCAGATATAAATAAAAATAAATAAAACCCCAAACTTAAAGATTAAAAATTATAGAGGCCTTATTACATTAAGTAACACCCAAAATAAAACCATTTGTAATTTAAAACCCAATAAGAAAGTCCATGTAGTTGTGTGGCCACCTTCGAGTCTCGCGCAGCACCGACCTGCCTAAACCTAGGGATTACCTATAAAGATAAACAGATGGGTGAGTTATGAAAACTCAGTGTGTAATCCCGTATCAGATAATCAATTAGAGAGCATATAGAGTCTGGGTCTAAGCCCAATTCAATCATGATTCAGTTTCAGTCAAGGCCTTAGCCCATTACAGTATCAGTATCAGTGTGGGCCTGAGCCTATCTCAGTAACAGTACAGTACAGATATGCAATCAATAAATCCTACCCAACCAGCCTCTACACTCCATCTCCTTCCAACCCTACACTCCATGTGGGGATAAAATCAACCCACCCATCCCTACACTCCAAGTAGTACCGGTTGCGGCAGTAATCAGTATTTGCAGCAGAGCTACCAGAACATTACACTTCCTCCAATCACAATAAATCCTATCTCAATGCAACATATCATGCGTCATGTTATAATATCATACATGTGACCAGTATATATAAAATGGCATGCTCAAACATAATCATACATCTCATAGGGGCATATCAATCATTTTACCATGTAAGGGAATTTCAGCCATTTTATCAATTAAGGGGTTCAGGTACACTTACTGACCCAACAGTAGGTCCACAGTCGTCTCGGGCGACCCGTGCAACCTTAACAATCAAATAGTGAAAATGGGCCCACGGCCCATATTACGGCCCATGTGGGCCCATACGCCCGTGTGGCCCACATAGCCCAGAAATGGCTTGGCCGTGTGGATTACATAGCCTGGCTTAATATTCTCCACACGGTCGTGTGGTTTATCCATGTGGGGCCCACGTGCTTGTGGGGCCCACACAGCCCAGTTTAGCCCGAAATGGCCCAAGACGGCCTCGGCCCATGAAATCGCTCATGGTCGACCTCATCGATCAAACGCCCATGTTTAGTCACACGGACCACTACACGAGCGAGCATACGCCCATGTAGCGTCATTGTTTGCTCATTTTGGCTTTTGCCAATTTCCAAAGATTAGGTAGTGTGTACACACCTTGTTTGCGAAAGTGTGCAAATAGTCCACGATCACTCCAACCTATATTCAATCACAAGCTTCAGTTAATCGCTTACTAATCGAATTAACAAAAACCCAAACCAAAACACTTATCCAAAAGATTAAGGCTTGCACACTTAATCCGTGGCAAGAGACTAATCACTAGGCCTTAGGGGTTACCTGCATTCCAACCGAACTTTATCAAGCGTTAATCAAATGAACAGTTTGAACTAGATGAATCATTACTTACCAACAACGCAAAGTCAAGATTAGAAGAAAGGAACAATCGACCTACACCCGCAAAAGAGTCGAAAGTACACAATATGATAGAGGCAAAATGGAACAATTGCACCCTATCAAAAAACGGCAGCACAGGAAAATGTTAGATGAAATACTAATATGGCATAGAGGGAGAAAGAAAAAGAATCGTACCCATACCGAAGGTCAAACTTACCAAAATGCAAAATCGATGAATAGGAATGACTACAAAAACAACAGATAACAATGAAGGGAAAGTCGGCATAGTGAGGGTAAGAAAAGTAGTAATATTCAGCCAAGTACAACCGTTTGAGAGAGCCAGAGAAGGAGAAGCAATCGGTCGAGAAGAAACTGATTGAGAGAGAGGGAAGATGAATAAGAAGAGAATTGGCCAGCCAAGAATCGATTAAGGGAGGGAAGAAGCCGAAATAATCTGTCAAAGAAAGACCACAAAAAGAACCATAAAACCGAGAGGACTTGCCAAACCTGCAAGTGTTGAAAGGAAAAGAGAGGGAGAACAAAGTCGTATAAGGCAGAAAAAGAGAAACCCGAAAGAACCTTAGACACTATTTGGCCTCTAAGTAGAGAGAAAAGAACAAAAATGTTACTAGTCACCGAAATGGAGAGCAATTGACCAACCCAAAACCGAATTCTGAGTGGGCAGATTACCATTTCGGCACTAACTCTCCCCCAACTCAAATCCCCATAATTTCTCCTAAAATCCTGCATTAAATCACTCAAACTGATCACTCAACTACTCAATTCAAATCCCCTTCAACCGCTTCAGTATTTCGGTCAAACCATAATACTCCCATGGCTTGACAGCAAAATAAAACACTCCACTGCGCCCACCAGGATTTGAACCTCAGACCTCAAGTAACTACCACACGCCATTTATCCCCTAGACCAGTAAGCCCATTCTGTCATGTTTTACCCATTTTTATTTAAAAGCCTACTGACTAAATACAAAAGTTTATCCATTAAAACAAAATTTTTGCCTAAGCTATGGCTTGAACTCTGGACTTCTAAGACACTTCTCAGAACACTTAACCACTGAAGCAAGCATGAATTTATGCAACACAAACATACAAAAATAAATACTTAAGATTTGGGGTGTTACAGACACATGGTTATGTTACACAGTCGTGTGTCTCCTGGTGTTGAATTAAGAATTAAGTCAGTATGCTTCACACGGTCTAGCACATGGGCATGTGACTTGGCCGTGTGGCATAAGTCAGTATACCCTATAGTTTTGGCACGGCCTGGCACACGGATGTGTGTGACCATTTCGAAGGGCACATGGGCTGGTCACACGGGCGTGTGATTGGCTGTGTAACCTAAGTCAAAGAGTTACACGGGGTAGGACACAGACTGGGGCACTGCCATGTGATCCCTTTTTGAAAGTCCATACGACCTGTGACATGGGCGTGTCTTTGGCCATGTGAGACACATGGCCAGGCCACACGGGCGTGTGTCCCCTGTAATTTGTAAAATTTTCTAAGCTTTTCAGAAATTTCATAAGTTATCGATTTAGTCCCAAACCACCTCGAATGCATGTTTTGGGCCTCGTAGGCTTGTATTGGGGACATTATGAATGTATGTTAATGATTTTAAATGATGTTGATTTGAAATTCAAAAATATATGTGAAATGTATGATTATTTTGTGAAATAAGTTTGGTAATACTCTGTAACCCTATTCTGGCATTGAATACGGGTGAGGGGTGTTACACGTGTGGACAAAAATAGGCTATTTACCAAGCCATTTTGCTCACCCAATTGTCATGC
The DNA here is from genome assembly GCF_007990345.1 of Gossypium hirsutum. NCBI lineage: Eukaryota > Viridiplantae > Streptophyta > Magnoliopsida > Malvales > Malvaceae > Gossypium > Gossypium hirsutum. The sequence goes on along the minus strand of NC_053433.1, from coordinate 34,834,869 downwards.
ACTTCCACCAAATCAAATGGCACAACACAAGGCATAAATAGGCATTCAAACCAATCCTAACTCATACTAATTCCATACCATCAACCATAAGACACACATGTGTCAAGATAAATCAAATGATTTCGTACCAAATTCACATTCATAATTCACCTAAATTCTTACTTCATACATACATTATCTTGCCTTAAAGTCATAAGCATATCAACTTCTAAGTTCAACCATTTGACATCCATAATGCCAAATCTCAACAAGCATATAAAATGGCAATTATCAACCACACAACAAAAGCCATTTGCACAAATATATACGTTACTAAATATACCAAAATAAGCCAACTCTCATGACAATACACAAAAACAAGTACTTAACATTTACAAGCCAACTCAAATGGCTAAATTCATTATCAAACTATATATAAATGACCAAACTCCTATATATGCCATATAACCATTGTAACACCCCTAACCCGTATCCGTCATCAGAACCGGGTTATAGAGCATTACCTAAACTTTCAGAACATTTTACAAATAAATCATGCAAGTTACTATTCAAATTCCAAATTCATTTGTAACGTCCCTTAAATAAACCCTCGAGTCCCAATACGAGCATTAGAATCGAGCCAGGACTTAATCAGGAGCTTTAAGAATTTTTATAAAAATATTAAAATTTTTTCCAAGTTATAGGGCTCACACACTTGTGTGGTCCAAGGGACATGCCCGTGTGAACCTGGGGCACACCCGTGCTGTAGGCCGTGTTTGATCTCATGTAACTCTCTGACTTGTGCACAAAACCACGTCACACGCTCATGTGCTAGGCCTTGTGGTTAACTAATTCTATTCAAAATTAGGTGCAGGTTTCACACGGCCAAGACACACGCCCGTGCCTCTGCCTGTATGCATAATTCCGAGCATTCTATTTCTCAAAATTTAGGGTGCAAGGTACACATGGCCTAACTACACGCCTATGTATTCGGCCATGTGTCACACATAGTCTAGACACTTGCCCGTTGTAATAGCCTTATTTTTGCTAAATCGAAACAATGGTTTCAAAACCACAAATTCAAGGTTGTAAAATTAATTTGATATTATTTTATGTGTTTACAACATGTGAATTAATATGTGTGAAAGTTTCGTGAAATATCTTTATTGATTGGTTGTTTAATTTGATAGAAGGACTAAATCGCGTAAAATATAAAAGTAGCATGTTATATGTTAAAGTGCTTAATTGCTTTAATTAATTAAAAGTAAAGTCTTTATCTGGTTATTTTGCCTTTTAATAATGGAGTGGACAGTTATGGGCTTATGTTATATGGTTTTCTTATTTAATTATAAAGGTTAAAATGGTAAATTAAATATTAATATGTAATAAATAAAACAAAACATAAAATCTCATGCATGTTCATCTTTTATGGCCGATGTGAGAAGAAAAGAAACCATTGTTGATGTTTTTAAGTTCGACACCAAAGTAGCTTGATTTAGGTATGCTATTTGCTCGGTTTTTTATAATTTTTACGTTTTTTGAGATCGTTGCTTTATATATTAGCTAGCCCATGCTTTAATTTTCATATTTGATGATGAATTTGTGGAATGCCATTGATGAATATTCAAGCTTTTTGTTGTTTGACGATGAAAAATAAATATTTGTTGTTAGATTTTCATAGTTTATTAAGTGATTTTTGATAAAAATGCTTGTTAAGGATTAAATTGTGAAATTTGTAAATTGAGGGGTTAAAATGTGAAATAAATGGAATTATGGCTACTATAGACCTATGGAAGATTCGGCCATGCTTGGGTTTGATGAAATTTTGTGTATTTTGTGTTGTTTAGAAATAACGACTAAATTGTAAAAATGTGAAATGTTAGGGGCTGAAGTGCAAAATGCCCATTTATGTGTTTTTGGGTGAAATTGAATGAATATGTGATTAAATAAGTTAAATTTGAATTTACTTAGCTTAAGAAAGAAAGAAATCTGATTTGGATAGGGGGAAGTCCAAAGTTGTTGAATAGTTGTTCTGATCCGTTCGTTTTCGTACGTGGTAAGTTCATACGCAAATAAATGTTTCGAAATTAAATATATATTTATATATGTTACCGTATTGAATTGAGCATTGGAGGAATTGTTTCGAGCATGAATTGATTGAGTTACAAAGTTGAAAGCCTCGGATGAACCTTATGAATAGTATAGGATACTGATGTCATGACATTAGGACTTCCAAGGTGTGATTTCGTGTAAGACCATCTCTGGGACATTGCCATCGATATGAGATTATGTGTAAGACCCTATCTGGGACAGAGGATCGATATGTGATAACATGTAAGTCTATATCTGGGATATGGCATTATATGTGAAATATGTGTTTTTGAGTCTCCTTAACGATTCCGAATGGTTCCATTGGCAATGTCAAAATGAGACCAAATGCAAATTTGAGCTAAATGATTCAGGTACGTATGAAGTTTATATGTTCATTGAAAAATAAGGTAAGTGAAGTTACTTAACATGGTAATATGGATTATATGAGAAAAGTGATTGTATATGTGTACGACATTAGTTAAATGTGGCCTATTCGAATTGAATTATTAATGTTCTTGTGATGATTTATTTGCTTATGGCTTACTAAGCTTTCAAAGCTTACCTTGTGTGTTCTTTCATTGTTTTATAGATTTATAAAGCTAACTCGAGCTCGGGGATCATCAAGGATCATCGTCACACTATCAATCGCTATTTCGGTACTTTGAAACTTATACTTATGACATATGGCATGTATAGGTTAGTTTTGATACAATTAGTTTTGAATTGTGTATAAATAGCGATGCGAAAAATGGCTTGATAATGATGTTAATATTTGTGAATAATTGGCCTTGTTAATTAGCTCATTTTGGGAAGTTTGTTTGACAGCATAGTTTGCATTTGTGGATGGTTATGAATCAGTTTGTGCGATGTTAATGTAGTGATGGTTGTGGTTTTGATTGGGGCAAGTTTATATAAGTTATGTTATGAATATATTATTGCTTGTGTAATTGGTCTTTTTGGTACGGTCTATGATTGCAAAAGATGACTATGTTCTATGGATGATGAGTCGGTCATTTTAACAAGTATAATGTATCTAGTTAATGATGTTAATTAACTACGAAATGATGGTATACCTAGTTGAGATTTCATTGTGATAATGGTATGATCTATTGAGGTTAAATTTGAAAACTGAATATATGGCTAATTGATTGGTTGTGTATATGTATTTTGAGTATGAAAATTTGCATGCGATTTAGGTATACTTTGATTTGTTATTTGTGTTCAAAAATGTTAATGTTGCTATAGTGCAATGCACATAACTTGGTAATAATGACAATTATGTTTGACCTTTTGGTTATGTTTGATAATGACTCTTATATGGATTATAAATAAGTTGTATAATATGGCTTGTTTGATTTGATATGGAAATGTACATAGGCATATGAGATGGACGTTTGATAATTAGCTAATGAAATAAATGTATGCAAATGGATGTTTTGACATATACTAGGAATATGAAATCTAATGGTATATGCTTGAATTTATATTAAGTATGGGAATGCTATTAATGTGATGGTTATATGATTTAAAAATTTTATTTATAGAGCGTGTGAACATGGTTTTGATGTATGCAAGTTTGGTTCGAATATTTGTATAGGTTGATGATATTGATGTGATTGAAATTTGAAGCATGGATTGTTTATGAATTATAAGTAATAAAGCATGATTGGTTTTAGTTGATTTAGTGGTCCATATGTGTGAATTTGAATTATATGAACGAATAGATGGTTGTTATTCGATTTAAAATTATTGTAAAGTAGTTGATATATCTTTGATCATGAAATGAATTATATGAATGCGCTGAACTGTATTTTGTCAGGTAATGCCTCAGAACCCTAATTCAGTGTCAGATACGGGTTAGGAGTGTAATATTTTATTTGGTATCAGAGCTACGATTTAGTCGGTTCTAGGACTAACGTAGCACGTGTGAGTCTAGCTATACATGCCATATATATAAACTGTGATAGTGTGATGATTCCTAATAATTAAAATGTGTTTTTGTATAAAAATGGATCCTAATTGAGTCGAAGCTGATGATGTGGAAAGTAATGCGCCCGCTCCCGCTCAAAGGGTAGCGCCGACTAATTCTAGGCCGATTATGAGTAGCCACAATGGAGAGGCTAAACAAGCCTTCTTCTAGGTGATGAACAAATGGTTCACACAGTACATCCGGAGAAATCCGACAGCTTAAGAACCTCCAACCTCGCCTAATCCTCCTCAAATACCTGTAATACCTCAAGTTACTGATCCGATGCGATTGAATAAGCCTCTAGTTGATAAAAGCAGAAAATATGGGGTTGAAGAGTTCAGAGCCACGGTAGATGATGATGCTGAATGAGCTGAGTTTTGGCTTAATAATACGATCTGGGTGTTTGATGAATTATCTTGTACCCCTGATGAATGTATCAAATGTGTCGTATCTTTGCTTCGAGACACCGCGTATCACTGGTGGAATACACTGGTATTGGTGGTTCCAAAAGAATGGGTTTCCGAAGAGTTCTTTCAGACTAAATTTTGAAAGAAATATATCAGTCAGAGATTCATAGATCAGAAACTCAAAGAATTCCTTAAGTTGAAACAGGGTTGCATGACCATGGCAGAATATGAGCGGGAATTTGTAAGACTCAGCAGATATGCCTAGGAATTTGTTTCGACTAAAGCTATTATATGCAAGAGATTTGAGGATGGTTTAAACGAAGACATCAAGTTATTAGTCGGGATTCTAGAAATCATAGAGTTTGTGGTACTTGTTGAGCGAGCATAAAAGCTGAAGAACTCGGGAAAGAAAAAAAAAGAGCTGACTTTGAAGCTAGAGACTTGCAAAAAAAGATCATCAAGTAAGTCATATCAGTTGGCATAAAAGAGGTTTTGAGATGATTTTAGTCGTTCAAAGGCTATTGCGGGTTATTTTAGACGAGACCGAGAGAGGCCACATGTGAGTTCAAAAGCTACTTCAATAGTTAGTGCTGGAAATGTCAGACCAAATCAACATGTGTGCAAACATTGCAGTAAACGACATCCCAGCAATTGTAGATTGAATGATCAAGCTTGTTTCAAATGTGGATCATTAGATCATTTCATCCGTGAATTCTTGAGTTGGCCAAGCAAGATACAGTGCAGAATATGAGACTGACTAACACTGCAGCTAGAGGTAGACCACCCAGAAACATAAGTAATGTGAGTGGTAGCCAGAGAATGACTAAAGGCACTGCTGTGAGATCTGAGGCCCGAGCACCTACCAGAGCTTATGCTATTTGCGCTCATGAAGAAACTTCGTCTCCAGATGTTATTACCGGTACTTTCACTCTCTATGATTGCATTAGTTGATCTTGGATCTACTCATTCGTATATATGTATGAACTTAATATCTAGTAAGACTTTTCTTGTAGAGTCTACTGAATTTGTGATTAGAGTATCGAACCCTCTAGGCAAGTGTGTTCTAATTGATAAAGTATGCAGGAGCTGCCCATTGATGATTCGAGATTTCTATTTTTCGGCCGATCTACTATTGTTGCCATTCGATGAATTTGATATAATTCTAGGTATGAATTGGTTAACACTGCATGATGCTATAGTAAATTGCAAAAAAAAAGACGATTGGTTTGAGATGTCAGAATGAGATTATTCAGAGCGAGACAAATGATTTGAATGGTTTACCAATAGTGACTTCTTCGATGTTAGCTCAAAAATATGTGAGAAAGGGCTGTGAAGCTTACTTTGCTTATATGCTTGACACTAAAGTGACCGAAAAGAAGATTGAGTCAATACCAGTTGTGTGTGAATATCCGGATGTGTTTCCTGAAGAGTTACTAGGTTTGCCACCAATCAGAGAAGTTGAATTTGGAATTGACTTAGTGCCGAGACCAACTCCGATATCGATAGCTCCATACAGAATGCCACTGACCAATTAAAAGAGTTGAAAGCTCAGTTGCAAGAGTTGATAGATAGAGGTTTCGCAAGACTGAGTTATTCTCCCTAGGGTGCACTAGTTTGTTTGTGAAAAAGAAAGACGGAACTATGAGAATATGCATCGATTATCGACAACTCAATAAACGACATCAAGAATAAATATTCTCTACCATGAATTGACGATTTTTTGATAAGTTGAAAGGAGCTACAGTGTTTTCAAAGATAGATTTGAGATCGGGTTATTATCAGTTGCGAGTTAAAGACTCCGATGTGTCCAAAACTGCTTTTCGAATGAGGTACAGGCATTTTGATTTTCTAGTTATGCCTTTCAGATTAATGAATGCACCTGCTATTTTTATGGACCTAATGAATCAGATCTTCAGGTTGTATTTGGACAGATTTGTTGCTGTGTTTATAGATGACATCTTAATTTATTCCCGTAATGAATCTGAGCATGCTGAACATCTGAGAATAGTGCTACAGACTTTGTAAGATAAACAGATTTTTACAAAGTTCAATAAATATGAGTTCTGGTTGCAAGAAGTTGGTTTTCTGGGGCATATTGTGTCAGCATGGGGTATTCGAGTTGATCCGAGTAAGATTTTGGCAATAATGGATTGGAAACCTCCGAGAAATGTATTTGAAGTTTGTAGTTTTCTGGGACTTTCCTATTATTACAGACAATTTGTAAATGGCTTCTCCATGATTGCAACTCCAATGACAAAGCTGTTACAAAAAGATGATAAGTGCGAGCGGTCAGAAAAATGCTAGAAAAATTTTGATCAGTTGAAAGCTCTATTGACCAAAGCTCCAGTGTTGTTTAGCCAAAATCGGGTAAGAATTCGTAATCCATAGTAATGCATTGTTGAATAGTCTGGGTTGTGTTTTGATACAAGTAGGCAAAGTCATGCTTATGCATCGAGACAATTGTAGCCACATAAAAAGAATTACCCGATGTACAATTTGGAATTAATAGCTATCGTGTTCGCATTGAAGATTTGGCGCCACTATCTGTTCGGAGAGAAATGTCATATTTATTCAGATCACAAGAGTTTGAAATATCTGATGACTCAAAAAGATTTGAATTTGCGACAACAGAGATGGTTTGAATTGCTAAAAGATTATGAGTTAGTGATTGACTACCATCCAGGAAAGGCCAATGTTGTTGCTAATGCATTAAGTCAGACATCTTTGTTTGCTCTACGTGCAATGATTACTCAGTTAGCCCTATCTGATGACAATGCGATTGTAGTTGAGATGAAAGCGAGACTATTGTTTTTACAGCAGATATGTGAAGCTCAAAAAGTTGATGAAGAAATGTTACCAAAACAAGCTCAATGTGATTAGAACCCTAATTCAGAATTTCGAGTTGATGCTGATGATTGTTTGAGATTTAGAGGCCGATTATGTTTCCCGAGAAATTCAGAGTTGATTTAGAGGCTGATTTTATATCAGGTTTGCCCCTGTCACCCAGTAAGAAAGATGCTATATGGATGGTTGTTGATAGACTAACCAAATCGGCTTATTTCATTCAGGTGCGAATGGATTATTCGCTTGATAAGTTAGTTGAGTTGTACATTTCTGAGGTTGTGAGATTGGATGGAGTACCTATTTCTATTGTTTTAGATAGAGATCCGAGGTTCACATCGTGATTTTGGAAGAAATTGTAAGATGCACTGGGTACAAAGCTACACTTTAGTACTACTTTCCATCCACAAATATATGGTCAATACGAGCGGATTATTCAAATACTCGAGGATATGTTGAGATGTTGCATTCTTGAGTTTGAAGGTACGTGGGAACGATACTTGCCATTGATTGAATTTGCGTATAATAATAGCATTCAATTGAGTATAAAAATGGCACCATATGAAGCTTTGTACGGTTGCAAATGCCAATCACCTTTGTATTGGATATAGCTTAGCGAGAATAAGATTCATGGAGTCGAGTTGATCAAAGAGATTGAACAGAAAGTGAAAGTGATTCGTGATAGTCTGAAAGCAGCGTTAGATCATCAGAAATCTTATGCAGACTTGGAATGAAAAGATATTGAGTTTCAGATCAGGGATAAAGTGTTTTTAAAAGTTTCTTCGTGGAAGAAAATACTTTGGTTCAGTCATAAAGGCAAGTTAAGTCCAAGATTCATAGGGCCGTATGAGATTGTCAAGCGTATTGGGTCGATTGATTATAGATTGTTGTTGCCACCTGAGTTAGAAAACATTCATAATGTATTTCACGAATCGATGCTTCGACGGTACTGATTCGATCCCTTACATGTAATTTCCCCGTCTGAGATTGAGATTCAGCCTGATATGACATACGAAGAAAAACTGATCCGAATTTTAGATCGCGAGGAAAAAGAACTAAGAAATAAGAAAATTTCTTTAGTGCAAGTCTAATGGTATCGTTGAAGAAGCTATGTGGGAGCCCGGGAATGCTATGAGAGAATAATAACCAAACCTATTCACTGATAAGATTTTCGAGGACAAAATCCCTAAGGGGGGAGAGTTGTAACAACCTGATTTTAGCTAAATCAGAACAGTGGTTTTGGAACCACAAATCCAAGGTTGTAAAATTAAGTTTATATTATTTTATGTGTTTACAACATGTGAATTAATATGTGTGAAAGTTTCGTGAAATAATTTTATCGATTAGCTGTTTAATTTGATAAAAGGACTAAATCGCGTAAAATATAAAAGTAGCATGTTATATGTTAAAGTGCTTAATTGCTTTAATTAATTAAAGGTGAAGTCCTTATGTGGTTATTTGGCCTTTTAACAATGGATGGACGATTATGGGCTTATGTTATATGGTTTTCTTATTTAATTATAAAGGTTAAAATGGTAAATTAAATATTAATATGTAATAAATAAAACAAAACATAAAATATCAAGCATGTTCACCTTTTATGGTCAAATGTGAGAAGAAAAGAAACCATTGCTAAAGTTTTTAAGTTCGACACCTAGGAAGCTTGATTTAGGTATGTTATTTGCTCAATTTTTGATAATTTTTACATTTTTGAGATCGTTGTTTTATATATTAGCTAGCCCATGCTTTAATTTTCAGATTTGATGATGAATTTGTGAAATGCCATTGATCAATATTCAAGCTTTTTGTTGTTTGATGAAGAAAAATAAATATTTGTTGTTAGATTTTCATAGTTTATTAAGTGATTTTTGATAAAAATGCTTATTCAGGATTAAATTGTGAAATTTGTAAATTGAAGGGTTAAAATATGAAATAAATGGAATTAATGGGCTACTAGGGACCTAGGGAAGACTCGGCCATGCTTGGGTTTGATGATATTTTGTGTATGTTGTGTTGTTTTGAAATAGGGAATAAATTGTAAAAATGTGAATTGTTAGGGGCTAAACTGCAAAATGCCCATTTATGTGTTTTTGGGTGAAATTGAATGAATATGTGATTAAATAAGTTAAATTTGAATTTATTTATATCAAGAAAGAAAGAAATCAGATTTTGTAACACCCCGTACCCGAGTCCGTCGCTGGAGTCGGACACGAGGGGTTTGCAGACTTAATCACTTCTTTGCACAATCCATTTTAAAATTTTCCAGGCAAACTGGCTAACTGCATCACTGTCACCTTAAAAATCATATCTTCAGTTTCACAACTCGAAAATCAGTTTCGTGATTTTTCCCTGAAACTAGACTCATATATTCATCTACAAATCTTTTTCTAGAATTTTTTTTTGGGCCAATTAGTACAGTTTATTAGTCAAAGTCTCCCCTGTTACAGGGATCGACTACACTGACCTTTACGCATTACGACTTGGATATCTCCCAGCACAGAGCCTAAATACTGATGCTGTTTGTTTCTATAGAAACTAAACTCAGAGAGGAATCTATACATTTATGGAATGACTCCTAATTATCTCTGGTTAATTTATAATGAATTTCCAAAGTAGGAACAGGGAATCCAGAAACTGTTCTGGCCCTGTCTCACGAGAACCTGAATATCTCTTAACATACTGTCCATATGATCATTTCGTTACTTTCCTATAAAATAGATTCATCAAGGTTCGTTTACATAATTTATTCACTATTTAATTCCATTCCTGCTATTTTTAGTGATTTTCTAAATCTACATCACTCCCGCTGTCAGCATCTGCCTTTAAGGTAGACTTTACCTATTTCATAGTTTCCATGATTCAACTAGCCCTTTTAGCATAAATAGCACAAATTATGATAGTGATTAACCATTCCATGGCCAATCCTTGTTAAGCATATCCACACCTCTCAATAACCATATCCATACCAAATGATTATAACATTATGCTCAAACATATATAAGCCATTTTCGCATGGCTATCCAAAATTATACAAGTCCAAAGGGTCCATGACCCACAACAAAAAGGGTAGTCCTATACATGCCATTTCGAAGTTCAACCAAAATTGTACCAAAAGGGGGCTTTGATAGTGTGGGCGACTTCGACTTCAAAATCCCGAGTCCGATAGCTGAAGAACCAAAATCTATAAAACAGAGAATCAAAGAAACGGAGTAAGCAATTTATGCTTAGTAAGTTTTGAGCTAGGGATTCCAGCACAACAAAAGTATAGCATTCATATAGCTAAACGGATAATTTCATATGCACAAATTTTCGATATCACACTTACTTCACATTACCAACCCTTATGTTCATACACAAAAGATCAACTTAGCCAAAGGCCGGTAGCTCATTTATCAACTGAGCGAATACTTATTTGTAAGGGCTCAACTAATTCAAAGCACATATGAAACATACCTCAATGTTGGGATGTTTCAAGCGTATTAACTGAAATTTTTACAGCAAGATCATTCATTCCCAAATCACATACCTTCGGAATTTAACCGGATATAGCTACTCGTTCAAATGCCTTCGGGACATAGCCCGGTTATAGTAACTCGCACAAATGCCTTCGGGACTTAACCCGGATTTAGTAACTCACACAAATGCCTTCGGGACTTAACCCGGATTTAGTATCTCGCACAAATGCCTTCGGATCTTAGTCCGGATTTAGTATCTCGCACAAATGCCTTCGGATCTTAGTCCGGATATGGTCACTTAGCACAAAGCCTTTGGGACTTAGCCCGGACATCATTGAAATAACCATGCACATTTAACAATAAATCATGACACATTCGTATTTCATTTTTGTTAGCAAAACTCAAACACAAGACACTTATCACTCTTGCCATTTCGGCTCAATAGCCACACACAAAGAGAATGATTTTGATTTGCTTAAAACATGATCTAATCAAATCATAATTTAAGCTCTATTACTCAAGAACTTACCTCGGATGTTGTCGAACGATTCCGATGGCTATTCGACCACTTTTTCCTTCCCTTTATCGGATTTAGTTCCCCTTTGCTCTTGAGTTTAATTAAACAAATAAATTGATTTAATCATTTGAGCATCGAAAAGAGGAACACAAGGCACTTAGCCCATATTTATACATTAGACATTAAAGTCACATATGTACGGAATCATGAATTAAACTCGACATTTTAGCTAATTTTCCCCCTTGGCCGAATTTTCTAAGTCAAGCTAAAGCCATCAATAGGCTACCTATGGCCGAACATACACATAACTTATGTACTTATTCATGTGGCCGAACATACATGTCTATGTTGGGGCCGATTGCAACACTTAATACATTCTACAAGTATGGTCACTTGTATTGACTAAACACCGTTTTGTTTCAAGTTCAAAACTTGGCCCATACACATATATATACTAGTAAAGCATCCTCTCCCTTTCCATCAATTCAACACATGCATTACTCATTAATATACAAAAATTATGTTCGGCCTTAACACACAACTTGCTAGCCGATTCTTCTTCATCTAGCAACTAATGCACATATGTGCTCATTTGTTAGACTCTACTTCATCTAACAACCACCATATTTTCCCTTCTACTTCCTACCATGGCCGAATGCATCACAACACCATACCATTTCAATTTTTTTGGTCATGGTTAAACAAAGAACTTAATGTCTCGCTCAAAAATGCTAAAAAGAAGATTCAAGAATCATCAATCCACCATCACATGCACCATTACAAAGCTTCACTTTTGGCATGCAAATGATATCAACACCAATCCACCTTGGCCGAATATCATCTCCATGACATAGTAAAGATTTGAACCATGGGCTATTTAGAACTCAAGCTAACTACTAAAACATGCATGCATCTCAAGGACAACATCAAACATACCTTAGTCTAGCAAACCACCATAGCCGATTTTCTCAAGCTCTTCCCCTTCCTTTCTTTCCTCTATTCGGCCAAAGATGTTCAAGAATGAACACATATTTTTTTTCTTTTCTTTCTTCAATTCACGGCAATGGGGAGGGGGGGAGAATCAATCACACACATTCTTTCTTTTTTCCATTTCTTTATTACCCATACTCCTTATTTTATTGTTCCTAACATACATCACTAACATAACATGTTTGTGACATGTTTCCACTCATAGCATGGCTGGCCACTATGCCTTAATTTGGGTAAATTGACATGCAAACCCATCATTTTCACAATATGCATTAATAGGCCACTTTGCATTTGCCTAGCACATTTCTAAATTTTCTCACATAAGTCCTATTCGATAAAATTCACTTACAATTAACAAAATTCAAACACGAAATTTTCACACATGCACATGTACATATAATGAGCATCAATTATGACGGTTAATTATTTTTATGACTCGGTTTAGTGGTCCTGAAACCACTTCCCGACTAGGGTCACATTAGGGCTGTCACAACTCTCCCCCACTTAAGAAATTTTCGTCCCCGAAAATCTTACCGGTAAATAGGTTTGGGTATCGTTCTTTCATCGAGCTCTCGGTTTCCCAAGTAGCTTCCTCGATCCCGTGTTTGTGCCATAACACCTTAACTAACGGAACCCTTTTGTTTCGCAACTCTTTCACTTCACGAGCTAGGATACGAATCGGTTCTTCTTCATAACTCAAGTCAGATTGAATTTCAACTTCTGAGGGATTAATCACATGTGACGGATCGGATCTATAACGTCGAAGCATCGAAACATGAAAGACATCGTGAATCTTTTCAAGTTCAGGGGGCAAAATCAATCTATACGCAACCGGACAAACTCGTTCGGAGATTTCGTATGGCCCAATGAATCTCGGGCTCAACTTGCCCTTACGGCCAAATCTGAGTATCTTTTTCCAAGGCGAAACTTTAAGAAACACTTTATCTCCCACCTGATATTCAATTTCTTTTCGTTTCAAATCCGCATATGATTTCTGACGATCTGTGGTTGCCTTCAGACTTTCACGGATTACCTTTACTTTCTGTTCGGCATCTTTAATCAAATCAACTCCGAAAATTTTACTTTCACCGAGCTCGGTCCAAAACAATGGTGTACGGCATTTACGACCGTACAAAGCCTCGTAAGGTGCCATCTTAATACTTGATTGAAAACTATTGTTGTAAGCGAATTCAATCAAAGGTAAATACCGTTCCCATGAACCACTAAACTCGAGGATGCAACATCTCAACATATCCTCAAGTATCTGAATTATCCGCTCGGATTGACTATCGGTTTGTGGATGAAAAGCGGTGCTAAAATGCAACTTGGTACCCAAAGCTTCTTGCAATTTCTTCCAAAATCGTGAGGTGAATCTCGGATCTCTATCCGACACGATAGAAATAGGTACCCCGTGTAATCTCACAATCTGAGAAACATACAATTCAGCAAGTTTATCCAGTGAAAAATCCGTACGCACGGGGATAAAGTGAGCTGACTTAGTCAGTCTATCAACAACAACCCAAATCCCATCCTTCTTACTTGCTGACAATGGCAGTCCGGACACAAAGTCCATTGTGACTCGATCCCATTTCCACTCGGGTATCATGATCGGCTGAAGTAATCCTGAAGGCACTTGATGTTCTGCTTTCACTTGTTGACATATTAAACATCTCGAAACAAAGTCGGAGATGTCTCGTTTCATACCATGCCACCAAAACTGACGTTTCAAATCGTTGTACATTTTCGTACTCCCCGGGTGAATTGACATTCGGCTACAATGGGCTTCGTTCAGAATCATCGAAATGAGTTCCGAATTCCTTGGAACACACAACCGACTTCTGAACCTCAAACAATCGTCATCATCAATTTGAAATTCAGATTCCATATTTGGAACACATTCAGCCCGTTTTGCAACCAATTCATCGTCGACTTTCTAAGCTTCACGAATTTGACGAATCAATAATGGTTTGGCCTTTAATTAAGCTACTAACACATTGTCGGGTAGAACAGACAAGTGCACATTCATCGCACATAAAGCAAACCGTGATTTCCGGCTTAAGGCGTCCGCAACCACATTAGCCTTTCCCGGGTGGTAATCAATGACAAGCTCGTAATCTTTCAACAACTCAAGCCAACGTCTTTGTCGCAGATTTAAGTCTCTTTGAGTCATCAAATATTTGAGACTTTGGTGATCCGAAAATACATGGCACTTTTCACCAAATAAGTAATGTCGCCATATTTTTAAAGCGAATACGATGGCAGCTAGTTCGAGATCATGGGTCGGATAATTTTTCTCATGTGGCTTTAATTGTCTCGACGCATAGGCCACCACTCGACCTTCTTGCATAAATACGCAACCCAACCCAAGTAGGGATGCGTCACTATAAATGACAAACTCTTTGCCTGATTCGGGTTGCACTAAAATTGGAGCTTCAGGCAAATAAGTTTTCAGTTGATCGAAACTCTTCTGACATTTCTCCGTCCATTCGAACTTAACATCCTTTTGAAGTAGCTTCGTCATTGGTGTGGCTATCATCGAGAAACCTTTTACAAATCATCGGTAATAACCGGCGAGTCCCAAAAAGCTCCGAACCTCAGTAATATTTCTCGGAGGTTTCCAGTTAAGTATGGCTGAAATTTTGTTCGGGTCAACTCGAATACCCGATGAGGATACCACATGACCCAAGAAGCTAACCTCTCTTAACCAGAACTCACACTTACTGAGCTTAGCATATAACTGCTTATCCCGCAAAATTTGCAACACTAATCTCAGGTGCTCAGCATGTTCGGTCTCATCTCTTGAATAGACCAAGATGTCATCAATGAACACAACTACGAACCGATCCAAATATGGTCTGAAGATCCTATTCATCAAATCCATAAATACCGCAGGGGCATTAGTGAGCCCAAACGGCATTACTAAGAACTCGTAGTGACCATATCTCGTTCTGAAGGCAGTTTTGGGTATGTCCGAATCTCGAATTCGCAACTGATAATAGCCCGATCTCAAATCTATTTTTGAGAACACTGAGGCTCCCTTTAGTTGATCAAACAAATCATCAATAGGTGGTAACGGGTATTTATTCTTTATCCTCACTTTATTCAGTTGACGATAGTCAATGCACAACCTCATGGTTCCGTCCTTCTTTTTCACAAACAATACTAGTGTACCCCAAGGTGAGAAACTTGGTCGGGCGAAACCTCTATCCGTCAATTCTTGCAACTGAGCTTTCAACTCTTTTAACTCGGTTGGTGCCATACAATACGGAGCTATCGAAATCGGCGTAGTCCCAGGTACAAGCTCAATACCAAACTCTATCTCCCGAACAGGTGGTAAACCCGGTAATTCTTCAGGAAAAACATCCGGGTATTCACAAACCACCGGCACAGATTCGGGTTTCTTTTCTAATTCTTTGTCATCAAGTACATACGCAAGGTATGCTTCGCACCCTTTTCTTACATATTTCTGGGCCAACATTGAGGATATTACAGCGGCAACCCCTTTAAGTCCGTAGACTCAACTCGGATTATCTCGTTATTTGCGCACCTCAAATCAATAGTCTTGCTTTTGCAATTCACAACCGCATCATACGCGGTCAGCCAATCCAAACCAAGAATAACATCAAATTCATCAAACGGAAAAAGCATCAAGTCCGCCGGAAAACAGGAACCTCGAATTACTAGGGGACATTTCTTACACACTTTGTCGACAAGCACGTAACGACCCAAGGGATTTGACACCCGAATTACGAACTCAGTAGACTCAATAGGTAAAGTCTTACTGGATGCTAAGGTTTCACATATGTAAGAATGAGTAGAACCGGGGTCAATCAAAGCAATTACATTAGTATCAAAGAGAGTAAAAGTACCGGTAATAACATCAGGCAAAGAAGCATCCTCGCGGGCACGTATAGCATAAGCTCTAGCAGGCGCACGAGCCTCGGATCTGGTCGTAGCATCTCTAGATCCTCTCTGACCACCGCTAGCATTGCCTGTATTTCTAGATGGTCTACCTCAAGCAGTGGTAGCACCCGGTTTCCCACTCTGATTTACATTCTGTTCAGACAACCTCGGGCAATCTTTAATGAAGTGGTCAACTGATCCGCACTTGTAACAGGAGCGGTCAGGGAATCTACAACTCCCCGAATGCCATTTACCACAATATCGACATTTCGTTCTGTCTCGACGTTCATTCCCAACACTGGCGACCGAAGTGCCTCGTGTACCCACAGGGGGTCGATCACGATCTCGTCCAAAAAGGCCCGAAGTGCCTCTAGATCGGCCCACATCATCTCGAAATTTCTTCGATGCCTGTTGAAGAGACTTTCCCGAGGATCTTTTACGAAACTCTCCAGTTCCCACATCAACTTTTTGTTTTTCTTTTCTAAGCTCTTCGGTTTTACAAGCTCGCTCGACAAGTACTACGAACTCTCGTATTTCAAGAATGCCAACGAACATTTTTATATCTTCATTCAGCCCATCCTCGAAGCATTTACACATGATAGCCTCGGACGAAACACATTCCCGAGCGTATCTACTAAGTCTAACAAATTTTCGCTCGTAATCAGTAACTGACATAGAACCTTACTTAAGCTCAAGAAATTCCTTCCGTTTTTGATCAACAAATCTCTGACTGATATACTTTTTCCGAAACTCAGTTTGGAAAAACTCCCAAGTTACTTGCTCTCGGGGCACAACAGAAGTCAGAGTACTCCACCAATAGTAGGCAGAATCACGTAGCAAGGAGATAGTACACTTTAGGCATTCATCGGGTGTACAAGATAGCTCATCGAGTACCCGGATAGTGTTGTCCAACCAAAATTCAGCTTGCTCGGCATCGTCGCTATCCGTAGCTTTAAATTCAGTAGCCCCATGTTTTCGAATTCTGTCAACTGGGGGCTTATTTGACCTTATTTGGTCAGTTACCGGAGGTATTGTAGGTGCGGGGGTGGTATTTGTCGGGAATGGAGGTTGTGGAACAGCCGTATTAGTTTGAATGTATTGGTTGAACCAATCATTCATCACGCTATAGAAAGCTTGTCTAGCTTCATCATTCGGATTAGTAACATTAGGTTGAGAGTCCGCCGGCGCTGTCCCTTGTGCGGGAGCAGGCGCTACACTCTCAAGATCATCAGCTACCGCTCGGTCGGGATCGGGATCCATTACTATAAATAAACACATTTGCAAATGTCAGAAATCACCACACTATCAAATAATCACATAAAATGGCATGTATAGCTAGACCCAACGCATTACGGTAGTCCTAGAATCGACTAAACCGTAGCTCTGATACCAATAAAATTGTAACACCCCGTACCCGAGTCCGTCGCCGGAGTCGGACACGAGGGGTTTGCAGACTTAATCACTTCTTTGCACAATCCATTTTAAAATTTTCCAGGCAAGCTGGCTAACTGCATCACTGTCACCTTAAAAATCATATCTTGAGTTTCACAACTCGAAAATCAGTTTCGTGATTTTTCCCTGAAACTACACTCATATATGCATCTACAAATTTTTTTCTATAATTTTTTGTCAGGCCAATTAGTACAGTTTATTAGTCAAAGTCTCCCCTGTTATAGGGATCGACTACACTGACCTTTGCGCATTACGACTTGGATATCTCCCTGCACAGAGCTTCAATACTGATACCGTTTGTTTCTATAGAAACTAAACTCAGAGAGGAATCTATAAATATATGGTATGACTCCTAATTATCTCTGGTTAATTTATAATGAATTTCCAAAGTCGGAACAGGGAATCCAGAAACCGTTCTGGCCCTATCTCACGAGAGCCTGAATATCTCTTAACATACTATCCATATGATCATTTCGTTACTTTCCTATGAAAATAGATTCATCAAGGTTCGTTTACATAATTTATTCACTATTTAATTCCATTCCTACTATTTTTAGTGATTTTCCAAATCTACATCACTGCTGCTGTCAGCATCTGCCTTTAAGGTAGACTTTACCTATTTCATAGTTTCCATGATTCAACTAGCCCTTTTAGCATAAATAGCACAAATTATGATAGTGATTAACCATTCCATGGCCAATCCTTGTTAAGCATATCCACACCTCTCAATAACCATATCCATACCAAATGATTATAACATTATGCTCAAACATATATAAGCCATTTTTCGCATGGCTATCCAAAATTATACAAGTCTAAAGGGTCCATGACCCACAACAAAAAGGGTTGTCCTATATATGCCATTTCGAAGTTCAACCAAAATTGTACCAAAAGGGGGCTTTGATAGTGTGGGCGACTTCGACTTCAAAATCCCGAGTCCGATAGCTGAAGAACCAAAATCTATAAAACAGAGAATCAAAGAAACGGAGTAAGCAATTTATGCTTAGTAAGTTTTGAGCTAGGGATTCCAGCACAACAAAAGTATAGCATTCATATAGCTAAACGGATAATTTCATATGCACAAATTTTCGATATCACACTTACTTCACATTACCAACCCCTATGTTCATACACAAAAGATCAACTTAGCCAAAGGACGGTAGCTCATTTATCAACTGAGCGAATACTTATTTGTAAGGGCTCAACTAATTCAAAGCACATACGAAACATACCTCAATGTTGGGATGTTTCAAGCGTATTAACTGAAATTTTTACAGCAAGATCATTCATTCCCAAATCACATACCTTCGGAATTTAACCGGATATAGCTACTCGTTCAAATGCCTTCGGGACATAGCCCGGTTATAGTAACTCGCACAAATGCCTTCGGGACTTAACCCGGATTTAGTAACTCACACAAATGCCTTCGGGACTTAACCCGGATTTAGTAACTCGCACAAATGCCTTCGGGACTTAACCCGGATTTAGTATCTCGCACAAATGCCTTCGGATCTTAGTCCGGATTTAGTATCTCGCACAAATGCCTTCGGATCTTAGTCCGGATATGGTCACTTAGCACAAAGCCTTCGGGACTTAGCCCGGACATCATTCAAATAACCATTCACATTTAACAATAAATCATGACACATTCGTATTTCATTTTCGTTAGCAAAACTTAAACACAAGACACTTATCACTCTTGCCATTTCGGCTCAATAGCCACACACAAAGAGCATGATTTTGATTTGCTTAAAACATGATCTAATCAAATCATAATTTAAGCTCTATTACTCAAGAACTTACCTCGGATGTTGTCGAACGATTCCGATGGCTATTCGACCACTTTTTCCTTCCCTTTATCGGATTTAGTTCCCCTTTGCTCTTGAGCTTAATTAAACAAATAAATTGATTTAATCATTTGAGCATCGAAAAGAGGAACACAAGGCACTTAGCCCATATTTATACATTAGACATTAAAGTCACATATAATCACGAATTATATTCGGCCTTAACACACAACTTGCTAGCCGATTCTTCTTCATCTAGCAACTAATGCACATATGTGCTCATTTGTTAGACTCTACTTCATCTAACAACCACCATATTTTCCCTTCTACTTCCTACCATGGCCGAATGCATCACAACACCATACCATTTCAATTTTTTTGGTCATGGTTAAACAAAGAACTTAATGTCTCACTCAAAAATGCTAAAAAGAAGATTCAAGAATCATCAATCCACCATCACATGCACCATTACAAAGCTTCACTTTTGGCATGCAAATGATATCAACACCAATCCACCTTGGCCGAATATCATCTCCATGACATAGTAAAGATTTGAACCATGGGCTATTTAGAACTCAAGCTAACTACTAAAACATGCATGCATCTCAAGGACAACATCAAACATACCTTAGTCTAGCAAACCACCATAGCCGATTTTCTCAAGCTCTTCCCCTTCCTTTCTTTCCTCTATTCGGCCAAAGATGTTCAAGAATGAACACATTTTTTTTTGTTTTCTTTCTTCAATTCACGACAATGGGGAGGGGGGGAGAATCAATCACACACATTCTTTCTTTTTTCCATTTCTTTATTACCCATACTCCTTATTTTATTGTTCCTAACATACATCACTAACATAACATGTTTGTGACATGTTTCCACTCATAGCATGGCCGACCACTATGCCTTAACTTGGGTAAATTGACATGCAAACCCATCATTTTCACAATATGCATTAATAGGCCACTTTGCATTTGCCTAGCACATTTCTAAATTTTCTCACATAAGTCCTATTCGATAAAATTCACTTACAATTAACAAAATTCAAACACAAAATTTTCACACATGCACATGTACATATAATGAGCATCAATTATGACGGTTAATTATTTTTATGACTCGGTTTAGTGGTCCCGAAACCACTTCCCGACTAGGGTCACATTAGGGCTGTCACAGATTTGGATAGGGGAAGTCTGAAGTTGTTGAATAGTTGTTCTGATCTGTTCGTTTCCATATGAGGTAAGTTCATATGCAAATAAATGTTTTTAAATTTAAATGTATATTTATATATGTTGCCGAATTGAATTGAGCATTGAAAGACTTGTTTCGAGCATGAATTGATTAAGTTACAAAGTTGAAAGCCTCGTATGAGCCTTAGGAATAGTATAGGATACTGATGTCATGACATTAGGACTTCCGAGGTGTAATTTCATGTAATACCATGTCTGGGACATTGGCATCGATATGAGATTACGTGTAAGACCCTATCTGGGACAGAGGCATCGGTATGTGATAACATGTAAGACTATATCTAGGATATGGCATTGTATGTGATATATGTGTTTCCATGTATCCTTAAGGATTCTGAATGGTTCCACAGGCAATGTCAAAATGAGACCGAATGTGAATTTCAGCTAAATGATTTTGATACGTATGAAATTTATATGTTTATTGAAAAATAAGGTAAGTGAAGTTACTTAACATGGTAATATGGATTATATGAGAAAAGTGATTGTATATGTGTACTGGATTAGTTAAATGTGGCCTATTCGAATTGAATTATTAATGTTATTGTGATGATTTATTTGCTTATGGATTACTAAGCTTTCAATCCTTACCTTGTGTGTTCTTTCATTGTTTTATAGATTTATAAAGCTAGCTTGAGCTCGGGGATCACCAAGGATTATCGTCACACTATCAGTCGCTATTTCGTTACTTTGAAAGCTTGTACTTATGACATATGGCATGTATAGGCTAGCCTTAATGCGGTTAGTTTTGAATTGTGTATAAATAGCCATGTGAAATGGCTTGATAATGATGTTAATATTTTTGAATAATCAGCCTTGTTAATTGGCTCATTTTGGGAAGTTTGTTTGACGGCATAGTTTGCATTTGTGGATGGTTATGAATCGGTTTGTGTCATGTTAATGTAGTGATGGATGTGGTTTCGGTTGTGGCTAGTTTACATAAGCTATGTTATGAATATATTATTACTTGTGTAATTGATCTTTTTGGTACGGTCTGTGATAGCAAAAGATGACTATGTTCTATGCATGATGAGTTGATAAACTGTAATTTATACATATTTTTACCCCATGCTTAACACATTTAATGGATGATTTTTCCTTAGAATTGGTGAATTTAATGCTCCTAAAGCCTTAATTTCATGTTTTATACTTAGGAGAGCATAGGAGAGCGAAAGGAAAGAGAAACGGGCCAAAAATGGAGAAAATGGGCCAAAGTACGAAATCAACACGGCTGGGACTTCCCCACACGAGCAGACCACACGGCTGTGTCAATTTGGAAGAATCGAAGCATGACTCACGCGGGTAGAACACACACCCATGCCATTCTAATAGGTTCAAGCACAGCCTAAAGTAATCGTACATGGGTGTGTCCTGCCAAGCCCAAGTTGAGTCCAATTCGGAAAAGGCTAATTTTGAGGGTTCTTAGGCATTCCAAATCTTATAAATACACCTTAGAGGAAGAAAGAAACACATGGAGAGTAAGAGGCAGGGAACTGCTCAAGGGAAGTCGATTGATCCATCTCAGAAGCCGGATTCACCATTAAGACTGAAGATATCCCCTCAATTTCCCTCTAAGAGTTTTGGGTTTTCTTTATCTTTTGTATTCATTATTCTTCTGAGATGTTTTCCTTTTTAGTTATGAACTAAATCCCCTAAATACCTAAGGGGAATGAAACCTAAGACGAATCTTGTTATTATTTTTTGAATTGTATGATAAATATTTAACTTGTTCTTAACTATGTGTTCTTAATTCTTTTTTTGATAACCCAGGATACTGATTCAAGATAAGCTATTATTCAGAGGAGGAATAGACCCTGTCTAAGAGTACATTTGTCATAATTAAGCGGAGTTGATTGCGCGCCTAGAGATAGGGTGACAAGATTTTGCCGGATTAGGGTGAAACCTAATAAGGGGATCCATAAATCAAGTTAATGCAACCCTAGGGTGTTAATTAGAGAAAAGTCTCAATTATTCAATCTAGGGATTAGACGTTATTAGTCTTGAATAGGGATAAAAACATAACTTAGGGATCTCTACAGAACAAGTTAAATGAATAAATCGTCCAATTCGGAGTCAGAATAACAAGTGAAGTCTAGGTGGATTCTTCCTTAGGTATTGTCTTAATTCAATCATCCGATTCCAGTCTTGCTAAAACTATAGTACTGTTCGATAGGTACACTTGCCTACATTGTGATAATAGGTAGTTTCAAGAACGATTCGTTACAAATATTTAAAACCTATCACACAAAATAGCGATCAAGTTTTTGGCGCCGTTGCCGGGGAACTAAGATATTAGGAACGCTCAATTTTTATTACTTTAGTCATTTATTTTTCTTGCAAGTTAATTCTATTTTATTTTTATTTATTAATTTACTTTTTCTTTCTCTTGGTAGGTTTTTATAGTTTATGATTAGAAGAAACCCGTCAGGACCACTACTTTTTGACGAAAAAATCAATCGCAAGTTCGCAGAAACCAAAGAGACATAAGGCGAAGCTTATGATACACAGAGAACGAGCAAGAGAACGATACTCAAACCCCAACTGAGGAGATGGCTGAAAACCAAGACAATCAACTACCTCCTGCGATACCCGTTGCACTAGCAAATTAAAATCCTGCTCCTCGTACTATGTATGATTATGCTAAACCTACTTTAACAGGAATCGAGTCAAGTATAGTTAGGCCTGCTATTGCTGAAAATAATTTTTAACTAAAACCTAACACTATTCAAATGATACAGCCATTTGTTTAGTTTGATTGTTTGCAGGATGAGGATCCAAACACTCACTTGGCAAATTTCTTGGAATTCTGTGATACATTTAAAATTAATGGCATTTCTGACGATGCCATTCGTCTTCAGTTATTCCCTTTTTCATTGAGGAACAAAGCTAAACAGGGGTTGAACTCGTTACCACGAGGGTCAATTACAATTTGGGAACAAATGACCGAAAAATTTTTATTAAAATATTTCTCGCTGGCTAAAACAGCCAAATTACGTAATGATATCTCTTCGTTTGTGCAGATGGACTTAGAAACTCTTTATGATGCATGAGAGAGATACAGGGACCTACTGCGAAGGTATCTTCACCATGGATTACCTCTATGGTTTCAAATTCAAACATTCCACAATGGTGTGAACCCATCGACAAGACAGATGATTGATGCAGCAGCTGAGGGAACCATCAACAACAAAACACCTTAAGAGGCTTACGGATTTATTTAAGAGATTTCACTGAATAACTATCAGTGGCAATTCATGAGGACTAAGCGAACTAAAAGCGTAGATATTTATAACGTCGATTCAGTTACTATGCTATCAAACCAGGTAGAACTTCTAAATAAAAAGATTGATGGCTTTCTTAGTTCTTCACAGGTTCACCTAGTAATGCAGTGCGAAGCAAGTGGAGGTGGATTGAGCAATTCAGAATACCCACCTTATGGCCACAACATGGAGAACGAGTAGTTAAATTAAATCGATAACAATTCTAGACCCCAAAATAACCCATATAGCAATACTTATAATGCAAGTTGGAGGAACCATCCCAATTTCTTGTGGGGCGGTCAAGGAAATCAAAGACCACAACATCCTTCGGGTTTTCAACAACCACCTTATCAACAGGAAAAGAAACCAAACCTTGAAGAGATGCTGTCTAAATTTATCTCGGTGTCAGAAAACCATTTCCAGAACACCGAGACAACACTTAAAAATCAACAAGCGTCGATCCAAGGGCTCAAAACTCAGATAGGCCAGCTGTCTAAACTAATTTCAGAAAGACCACTAGGAAGTCTACCTAGTAACACCAAATCAAAAGAGCATGTAAAAGCAGTTACACTAAGGAGTAGGAAAGTGTTAGCAGAATCTAAAAAGAAGCTAATACAAGAGGTCGTGATGATTGAAAGAGGGGAAGAAAAACTCGAAAATAGTGACAAACCAGTGCCGAAGGAATATAAATTACCAATTCCATACCCAGCAAAATTGAAAAAAGACCGCATTGATGCACAATTTGGTAAGTTTCTTAAACTTTTTAAGCAATTACATATCAACTTACCTTTTGTTGAGGCCATCCTGCAGATGCCTACATACACAAAATTTTTGAAGGAGCTTCTAACAAATAAAAAGAAGTTCGAGGACTTATCTACAGTAGAACTCAACGAGGAGTGCTCAGCCATACTCCAAAACAAACTACCAACCAAACTGAAAGATCCAGGAAGTTTTACTATCCCTTGTTTAATTGGTAGTCTGAATGTTGAGAAAGCACTAGCTGATTTAGGTGCTAGCATTAATTTGATGCCATATAAAATGTTCAAACAACTTGGTCTTGGGGAACCTAAACTTACTAGGATCAATATTCAATTAGCTGATAGATCTGTTAAATATCCTAAGGGTATTATAGAAGACGTACCTGTGAAAATAGATAAATTCATATTTCCTATTGACTTTGTTGTGCTTGACATGGACGAAGATGTGGAAGTGCCCTTAATTTTAGGGCACTCATTTTTAGCCACTGCTAGGGCTGTAATCGATGTGGGTGATGGTAAATTGGTACTTAGAGTAGGTGACAAGGAGATTATCTTTAAAAGTTATGATGCTATGAGGTTTTCTAGGGAACAGGATGATTCATGTTATTTTATTGACTCTATTGATCATACTACTCAAGACTCTTTTCACGAAATTATACAGAAGGACATGACGGAACTGTATCTGGCTCAAGCAGAGGAAACAGATGATGAACCTAATGGGCATTCTTCAAGACAAGTAGAATATGAAGGCATTAAGATAAACGATGAACTTAAGCAAAAACCCTCTATTGAAGAGCTCCCAAACTAGAACTTAAACAATTACCAAACCACTTGGAATACGCATTCCTTGGAAATAATTTTACATTACCAGTTATTACTACTTCTAACTTGCAACCCAAGGAGAAAGAGGAATTAATCCAAGTATTAAAAGAACATAAAAAGGCCATAGCTTGGAAAATTTCTGACATTAAAGGAATCAGCCCTTCTTTTTGCACCCACAAAATTTTGATGGAAGATGAATACAAACCGTGTGTGCAAGCTCAAAGACGACTGAACCCCAACATGAAGGAAGTTGTTAAAGCCGAGGTAATTAAAATTCTAGATGCTAGAGTTATTTATCCTATTTCTGACAGTTCTTGGGTAAGTCCAGTGTACTGATTTTTAGACGGACTCTCTGGCTACTTCCAAATCCCAATAGCTTCTGAAGATAAAAAAAAGACGACATTCACATGCCCATATGGTACGTTCGCTTATCATAGAATGCCTTTTGGATTATGTAATGCTCCTGCCACTTTTCAGTGCTATATGATGGCCATCTTTAACAAACTCGTGGAAGATATCATGGAAGTATTTATGGATGATTTCTCGGTATTCGGTAACTCTTTCCATCTCTGCCTTAAAAATTTAAAACGAGTTTTAATAAGATTTGAGGAAACGAACCTTGTGCTTAACTGGGAGAAATGTCACTTCATGGTTCAAGAAGGTATTGTATTAGGGCATAAAATTTCTAATAAAGGGATTGAAGTGGACAAATCTAAAATAGAAACAATCGAAAAATTACCCCCTCCTAGTTCGGTTAAGGCTATTAGAAGCTTTTTAGGACATGCTGGTTTTTATAGAAGATTTATTAAGGATTTTTCTAAAATAGCTAAGCCTTTGACTAAATTGCTAGAAAAAGATATACCTTTTAATTTCAATCAGGAGTGTTTAGAAGCATTTAATACTTTAAATGATAAATTAATTAATGCTCTAATCATAATCACACCTGATTGGAACGTACCATTTGAATTAATGTGTGATGCGAGTGATTTTGTAGTAGGTGCAAGAGACAAGCATTTTCAACCTATCTATTATGCTAGTAAAACTTTGACTGCTGCTGTAACACCCTGTACCCGAGACCGTTGCCGGAGTCGGACACGAGGGTTGACAGACTAAATTCGCTTACTATTGCAGTCCATTTTAAAATTTTCCAGGCAGTTGGCTAACTGCGACACTGTCACCTTAAAAATCATATCTTGATTTTCACAACTCGAAAATCAGTTTCGTAATTTTTCCCTAAAACTAGACTCATATTGCCATCTACATATTTTTTTTCTAGAATTTTTGGTCAGGAAAATTAGTACATTTTATTAGTCAAAGTCTCCCATGTTATAGGGATCGACTACACTGACCTTTGCGCATTACAACTTGGATATCTCCCTGCACAGAGCTTCAATACTGATGCCGTTTGTCTCTATAGAAACTAGACTCAGAGAGGAATCTATACATATATGTCATGACTCCTAATTATCTCTGGTTAATTTATAATGAATTTCCAAATTCGGAACAGGGAATCCAGAAACCGTTCTGGTCCTGTCTCACGAGAACCTGAATATCTCTTAACATACTATCCATATGATCATTTCGTTACTTTCCTATGAAAATAGATTCATCAAGGTTCATTTACATAATTTATTCATTATTTAATTCCAATACTACTATTTTTAGTGATTTTCCAAATCTACATCACTGCTGCTGCCAGCATCTGCCTTTAAGGTAGACTTTACCTATTTCATAGTTTCCATGATTCAACTAGCCCTTTTAGCATAAATAGCACAAATTACGATAGTGATTAACCACTCCATACCAAATGATTATAACATTATGCTCAAACATATATAAGCCATTTTCGCATGGCTATATACATTAACCAAAATATTCTTCCGCCACTAGTCTATTTTATACATGCCATAAGATAATCCAAAACATAGCAGTACCAAACAGTTGATAGTGATAGTGTGACTAGTTGCTGACGATCCCTGAGCCTGTAGCTTCGCAATGAGATCTATAAAATAGAGGAAACAGAGTAAACGGAGTAAGCATTACAATGCTTAGTAAGTTTTAAGCAGTGTCAACAGATAACAATCAAATTATAACATAGTTGTTCGTATTTTTATTTCACTCTTCCTTCGGGCATACCATCCCTTTACCGAATATGCACATCTCATCATATACAATAGGCAGATAAACTTTCACATAAAAGTGAGCTCATGTGACATAGATATATCGTATGATTTCACATCACCTCTCACACTGATCCGATGTCACATAATCATAGGAATAGTCTCATAGATTGCTCTCGTATGCATCACATAACTACCTTATGATTTAGTGCAAATCAAGCTCACATATAAACTTGGAGTACATACCTGTTAACCTTTCGCATTGAATATATTTATAAGCAATTCTTATTACGAAGTCTTACCCGGACATAATCTCCACACGAAGTTATCGGGTCTTACCCGGACAAAATTCCCACACGTAGTCATCGGGTCTTTAGAGCTCGGATATAGTACGAGCACGAAGCTTACGGACATTAATCAGTGATAATATTCTCGTATAAAGCCTGCGGGGTTTTAACCCAGATATAGTACTGACACAAATGCCCTTCGGGACTTATCACATTTATGGACTTTCACATCCATCACGTTGGCCACTCGGCCCTGTCACATATATACGCCTTCACATTCATCACATCGGCCATTAGGCCTTATCACATATATACACTTTCACATTCATCACATCGGCCATTAGGCCTTATCACATATATACACTTTCTCATTCATCACATCGGCCATTAGGCCTTATCACATATATACACTTTCACATTACCAACCCTTTTATTCATACACAAAGATCAACTTAGCCAAAGGCCGGTAGCTCATTTATCAACTGAGCGAATACTTATTTGTAAGGGCTCAACTAATTCAAAGCACATACGAAACATACCTCAATGTTGGGATGTTTCAAGCGTATTAATTGAAATTTTTACAGCAAGATCATTCATTCCCAAATCACATACCTTCGGAATTTAACCGAATATAGCTACTCGTTCAAATGCCTTTGGGACATAGCCCGGTTATAGTAACTCGCACAAATGCCTTCGAGACATAACCCAGATTTAGTAACTCGCACAAATGCCTTCGGGCTTAGCCCGGAATTAGTATCTCGCACAAATGCCTTCGGATCTTAGTCCGGATATGGTCACTTAGCACAAAGGCTTCAGGACTTAGCCCAGACATCATTCAAATAACCATGCACATTTAACAATAAATCATGGCACATTCGTATTTCATTTTCGTTAGCAAAACTCAAACACAAGACACTTATCATTCTTGCAATTTCGGCTCAATAGCCACACACAAAGAGCATGATTTTGATTTGCTTAAAACATGATCTAATCAAATCATAATTTAAGCTCTATTACTCAAGAACTTACAATATCACGATTTAGAATTCAAGTATGGGTTTAATCAATAGCTTGTGAGCAACTAAAACAAGTTTATCAAGGTTCACAACATAATCTCAAATTCAGCACAAGCTGTTTTTCCTGAGAAATAGTCACTAAATTATTTATAACTGGAGCTACAAAACTCCAAATCACTTTCCGTTAATTTTTCCTGAATATAGACTCGTATATCTTCCACCCATAAAATTTCCAGAATTTTAGGTTTGGCCAATCAATACCAGATTTTTCTTAAAGTTTCCCCTGTTTCACTGTTTGACTAATCTGCCACTCTTCACTACGAATCAGATTTCTCATTTTACAGAATTCAAAATGTGTTGTATTTGATTTCATTTGAAACTAGACTCATTTAGGAGTCTAAGCATATAAATTTTATCTTATAAACATTTTTGTACAATTTATAATGATTTTCTAAAAACGGAACAGAGGATTACAGTGTCATTCTGCACTGTCTCACACAACTTTAAATATCTCATTATCGGAAATAAATTTTCTTACACGGTTTCTTTTATAAGAAACTAGACTCATAAGCTTTAATTTCATGTCTCATTCAGCCTCTAATTCAAGTCCATAAATTTATGGTGATTTTCTAAAGTCACGTTACTGCTGCTGTCCGAAGCAGACTATTTCAAATTACCCTCAAATTCCCAAGCTCAAACACTTAAGAACTTACCATTTGAGCTTAGAACATATCATGGCCACATCATATCTTACTAAATCAACTCATCATGTCCTATTATAATTGAATTTACTCAACGTTTAAACACTTAAAACTTACCTCGGAAGTTGCCGAACGATTACGACGGCTCTTCGATCACTTTTTTCCTTTCCCTTATCCAACTTTGATCCTCTAGGCTCTTGAGCTAAATCAAACAAATTTACTTCTCAATCAAACACATATATATGGCAACCATATACATTTCAAAAACCAATTCGTTCGTATCATTTGTCCATATATTAGCTTTTAGCATATTTGGTTATTAGAGCGACCTATTTAACTTTCAAGCATTCATTTCTAATTTTAATTAAACAATGCCGAATGCCATTAGCTACTAATGCCACACACACGCATGTGCATAAAATTCATCTATACATAACCTCTAGCTCATTCGGTCATTCATCTCTCAAACCTATCAAAGTTTCATGTCGAACTTCCCTGGCCGAATACACATATAAGCACATAATGCACATTTAGAATTTTTTTTATTTACTTCATGATACATTCGGCCTTGGCAACAATTTCATTAGAAATCCCTATTAGCCACTTCATCAATCAATTATATCATCTACTTAATATTTCATAACTTATCATGCTAGCTGAATATTATTTATTCAAGTTCATCATCTTCATATTCGGCATTAGCATCAAATATAATAGCCCATTTCTTCCCACTTTGAATCTATGCATCCATTTAATCATAGTTTGTTCAAGCACTCATACAACAAGATTCATCCAATTTAACAAGAAACAAAAACTTTATTCCTCCATAGCTACAATGGCCGAAAGATCTAGACATCTCAATACCGAAATTTCTAACATGGGTTGCCTAAAGAATTTGGTAGGGAGTTCAAATTTATCTAGCATTTCAAGTAACTTAACACATCCATATAGCTAACATGCTAATAGTCTCAAGGCTTCAACTAAAACTTTTGAAGTCTCTTAGTCGAATACTAACTCTCTAATAATCCCAAATCCATCCATGAGATAGTTAGAATTTAGACTAATCATCCAAGGGATGTATGAACTTTCAAAGCAACACTAAACATACCTTAATCTAGTGAGCCTTCATAGCCGATTTTTCTCCAAGCTCATTCCCTTCCTTTCTTTCTTCTATTCGGCCAAAGATGTTCAAGGATGAACACTTTTTTTTTCTTTGTTTCCTTTCTTCCATTCACGACAAAGGGGGGGGCATGGATGAGACCATTTTTTTTTCATCACTCCACCTTTTTGCATTACTTTAATCCTAACCCCTTTTTTTATTCTTTCTAACATAACTCACTAACACAACATGTTTGCAACATGTTTCCACCCATAGCATGGCCGGCCACTATGCTTTAATTTTGGGTAATTTGACATGCAAACCCATCATTTCACAACATGCATTATTAGGCCACTTTACATTTGCCTAGCACATTTCCAAATTTTCTCACATAAGTCCTATTTGATAAAATTCACTTACTATTAACAAAATTCAAACATGAAATTTTCACACATGCATATGTACATATAATGAGCATCAACTATGACGGTTAATTATCTTTATGACTCTGTTTAGTGGTCCCGAAACCACTTTCCGACTAGGGTCACTTTAGGGGTGTCACAGCTGCACAAGAGAATTATACTACTATGGAAAAAGAATTACTAGCTGTGGTTTTTGCATTTGATAAATTTCGATCATATCTCATATTGTCTTAAGTTGTTGTTTACACTGACCATTCTGCCCTTCGCTACCTTTTAACTAAAACTGATGCAAAACCTCGACTCATTCGATGGATTCACCTATTGTAGGAATTTGACTTGGAAATTCAGGATAAGAAAGGAGCTGAAAATCTCGTGGCTGATCATCTGTCCAAGCTTGAGAACTCCAATACCAAAGAACTAGATGAAGTTGAAATAAATGATTCGTTTCCTGAAGAACAATTTTTTGCTATATCTGACTGCAAGGTACCTTGGTTTGCAGGCATCGCAAATATTTTAGTTGCTAACATTATCCCAAAAAGGTTAACACACCAGCAAAAGAAGCGATTCATTAATGATGTGAAAAACTACTTTTAGGACGACCCATTTCTTTTTCACAAATGTGCAGATCAAGTCATTAGAAGATGCGTTACAAGATTAGAAACATCAAAAATATTGGAGCATTGCCACTCAGGGGCAACTGGAGGACACTATAGTGGAACTAAGACTGCACATAAAATAATTGAATCAAGTTTTTATTGGCCTCGTTATTCAAAGACGCTAACAAGTACATTAATTCATGTGACAAATGCCAACGGACAGGTAACATATCTAAACGTGATGAAATGCCTCAAAACTATATGCTTTCATATGAAATATTGATGTTTGGGGTATCAATTTCATGGGCCCATTCCTCAGTTCATTTGGGAATAAATACATCTTAGTAGCAGTTAATTATATGTCCAAATGGGTGGAAGCCCAACTCTACCTACTAATGGTGCTAGAGTGGTAGTACGTTTCCTTAAGAAACTCTTCTCGAGATTCGAAACACCTAGAGCAATTATCAGTGACAAGAGCACTCATTTTTGTAATACCCAATTTGAAAAAACTCTTAAGAAATACGGAGTTTATCATAGAACAGCCACCCCATATCATCCTCACACTAATGGACAAGTTGAAGTGGCCGAGAAATCAAACGGATCCTTAAAAAAAATAGTAGAATTAAACAGAAAAGATTGGGAAATGAAAGTAGATGGTGCCTTCTGGGCTTACAGAACTACTTTTAAGACTCCCATAGGGACATCACCTTACAGACTTGTTTATGGAAAAAGTTGTCAACTACTATTCAAACTAGAGCATAAAGCTTTTTGGGCTATTAAATTTCTAAACCTTGATCTCGAACTTGCAGGAAAAAATAGGTTGATGCAGCTGAACAAACTTAATGAGTGACGAGCCAATGCATACGAAAACTCACACATATATAAGGAAGCAAAAAAAGCGGCACCATGACACTCGTTTAAAGTAATGAAAACAATTTGAAGTTGGAGATCTTGTCCTACTATACAACTTAATACTCAAATTGTTTCCTGGAAAACTTAAATCACGATGGTCAGGACCTTTCGTAATTCAATCTATTCTTCCATATGGCACAATAGAGGTAAGTCACCCATCACATGGTACTTTCAAAGTAAATGGACATCGTCTCAAACTTTATAATAGTGAGAATTTTAAAGACAATAGAAAGGAGCTACGACTCCACAAACCGCCCTAAATAAACCAACAAGGTAACAGTCGGGCTTAGACTATAAACAAGCGCTTCTCGGGAGGCAACCCGAGCGGTTTCAAATTATTTAAATTTCAATTTTTAAACATCTAGGTCACTAACAGAGTCTTTAAGCACAGGTTCCCAACTCCACACAGCAAATCACACGGCCGTGCTTCATGCCGTGTGACAACCACAGACAGAAACACGGTCGTACGATACGGTGTGTGAAACAGGGTAAAAGTTATCTTTCCCAACACGGGATGCGATAATTGGCCATAGGCATACGACCTAGCCGTGGTCAAATCTTCCAAATGAACACGGGCGTACGACAGGCCCGTGTCTAGAAATCGTGGACAACACTGTCAAAATAACACGGATGTGCGCAGAGCTACACGACCGTGGGAGAAGCGAACCACATCACACACGGTCGTGTAACATGATCATGTAGCCACATGGCCTAGACACACGGGCGTGCCCAAAGGCCGTGTGACGACATCTCACTTTGCGACAAACACGGGTGGGACACGATCCACACGAGCGTGTGAACTAACCGTGCCACTTGAAAATTAGATTATCTATCTTATTTTATTTTTCTTTTATTAATTTTTGAAGATTCTTTTGTTTTTAAACACGGCTTATCTTTATGATTACTATCAAATTAGTCCCCCAATTCTCCTTTTTCCTTCAGAATCATGTTTGTCCTCTAGCTTTATTTCGAACAACTCGCTCTCGCTAATCCAGGAATTTCATCCATTTTTAACTCAGGAAGTTTCACTTTTCTCCCTATATTATGAACTTACACTTACATTTGTCAAAATATCTATCTTTGTACATTGAGGACAATGTACATCTTAACTGTAAGGGGTATTCATTTCATTATCAAAAAAATCCCTGAATGACTACCTTATTCTATTGAAAAGCTCTCCTATCATATTTAGGATAAATTTTGATTGATTTATGATTTTGATTGATATATCTTGAATTAAAACATAGGCATTTATGCATTGATTGTTTAAACTTTAAGACATTAGAGAATCAAGCATGATAAGTTGATTTTTAAAAATTTAAAATTTTAAACTGTTTCCCTAAAGTTTAGGTATTACTTTGAGTTGGAATTCACAAGTTTTAAACCTAAAAAAGCCATAATTCTTGTGAGATTTTTTAGCCTTTTGAGCATCTATTAATTCTTTCATGCTCACTTTTATTATTGCTTTGAGTGCGTCAGTATTGAATTGTTATTCTAGAACTTGCTTGATTATGCATGTCAAGACCACACCATTTGATTTGATATGTCAAAATGATTAAGGCACTTAGGATTAACCCACTCATGTCATGAAAGGCCTACCTCCACGATTAACCCCTAGTGAACCCCCTTGAGCCTAACAAGCCATTTCTTGTATTACCCTTAATATTAACCCTTAACCCATTATTGTTGAAATCCCCTGAATTAAATTTGATCCCTATTTTTGTCGAGATTTGAATTGAAATAGTTTCTCATCTATGTTTTGTTCTTAAGAGTTAGTCTATGTTATTTAACTTGTTCTTAAAAAAAACATGTTTACATATTTGTAGCAGTGATCTTGTGAGCTAAAGAAGTTAAATTCCATATTATGAGAAAAAGCTCTGTTGTATACAATTGATGACTAGTAATTTTTTTTCTAGTTAGGAAATTTTTCAATTCGATCTCGATTCAACCTTTTCTTTCAGCTTGTGATCACACCCCCTAACCAAGCCTCGTTATAACCCTCTAACGACCTTTTGATTGATGTTTCATTTCAATTTATAGTGGTGGAGATTTGATTCTCATGCAAGCCTATGGTAATAACTTTTCATTATTGAATATTGAGTGCTTTATTTATTGTCCTTAAACACCTCGAGTGATTTGAGTGAATCTTTAGTGAGGATGTGAAACTCTGTGATATTCTGAATCAAAGGTAATTACTTAGATAAGAGGAGACACCTATGTTTTCAGAATAAAATGATGAAATTGGAATGTTTGAAACTTTGATGTTCTTTTAGTTGAATTCTCAATGTATGATTACCTGTGGATTATTTTGAGATATTTTCGATAGAGATTATAAGTTGAGAAGAATTCATTTTGATTATGAGTTGAGAATTTTGCTTGAGGACAAGCAATGCTTAAGTGTGGGGGTATTTGATAAACGGTAATTTATACATATTTTTACCCCATGCTTAACACATTCTATGGATGATTTTTCCTTAGAATTGGTGAATTCGATGCTCCTAATGCCTTAATTTCATGTTTTATACTTAGGAGAGCATAGGAGAGTGAACGGAATGAGAAACGAGCCAAAAACGGAGAAAATGGGCCAAAGTATGAAATCAACACGGCCGGGACTTCCCCACACGAGCAGACCACACGGCCGTGTCAATTTGGAAAAATCGAAGCACGACTCACACGGGTAGAACACCCACCCGTGCCATTCTAATAGGTTCGAGCAGAGCCTAAAGTAATCTCACATGGGTGTGTCCCTACCAAGCCCAAGTCGAGTCCAATTCGGAAAAGGCTAATTTCGAGGGTTATTAGGCATTCCAAAGCCTATAAATACACCCTAGAGGAGGAAGAAAGAAACACAGGGAGAGAAGGAGGCAGGGAACTGCTCAAGGGAAGCCGATTGATCCATATCAAAAGTCGAATTCACCATCAAGACTGAAGATCTCCCCTCAATTTCCCTCCAGGAGTTTTAGGTTTTCTTTATGTTTTGTATTCATTATTCTTCTGAGATGTTTTCCTTCTTAGTTATGAACTAAATCCCCTAAATACCTAAGGGAAATGAAACCTAAGACGAATCTTGTTATTATTTTTTGAATTGTATGATAAATAGTTAACTTGTTCTTAATTATGTGTTCTTAATTCTTGTTTTGATATCCCAGGATACTGATTCAAGATAAGCTCTTATTCAGAGGAGGAATAGACCCTGTCTAAGAGTACATTTTTCATAATTAAGCGGAGTTGATTGCGCGCCTAGAGATAGGGTGATAAGATTTTGCCGGATTAGGGTGAAACCTAATAAGGGAATCCATAGATCGAGTTAATGCAACCCCAGGGTGTTAATTAGAGAAAAGTCTCAATTATTCAATCTAGGGATTAGACGTTATTAGTCTTGAATAGGGATAATAACATAACTTAGGGATCTCTACGGAACAAGTTAAATGAATAAATCGTCCGATTTAAAGTCAGAATAGCAAGTGAAGTCTAGGTGGATTCTTCCTTAGGTATTGTCTTAATTCAATCGTTTTCCAAAAGTAATTCCCCAATTCTATTTTCTGTGAATTCTTAGTTTAGATAATTAGTTAGTTAAAACAAAACCCCTTTATTCTTAGGCTAGATAATAAAAAGACAGTCATTACTAGTACTTTTAGTTCCGTTTGGGTTCGACAATCTGGTCTTGCTAAAACTATACTACTGATCGATAGGTACACTTGCCTACATCATGATAATAGTTAGTTTCAAGAACGATTCATTATAAATATTTAAAACCTGTCACACAAAATCGTGATCATGAGTCGGTCATTTGAGCAAGTATAATGTATCTAGTTAATGATGTTAATTAACTACGAAATGGTATACCTATTTGAGATTTCGTTGTGATAATGGTATGATCTATTGAGGTTAAATTTGAAGACCGAATATATTGCTAATTGATTGGTTGTGTATAGTATTTTGGGTATGAAAATTTGCATGCAATTTAGGTGTACTTTGATTTATTATTTGTGTTAAAAAATGTTAATGTTGCTATAGTGCAATGCACATAACTTGGTAATAATGACAATTATATTTGACCATTTGGTGATGTTTGATAATGACTCTTATATGGATAATTAATAGGTTGTATAATATGGCTTGTTTGATTTGATATGCGAATGTACATAGGCATATGAAATGTTACGTTTGATAATTAGCTAATGAAATAAATGTATGCAAATGGATGTTTTGACATATGCTAGGAATTTGAAATGTAATGATATATGCTTGAATTTATATTAAATATGCGAATGCATTAATGTGATGGTTATATGGTTTAAAAATTTTATTTATGGAAAGTGTGAACATGGTTTTGATGTATGCAAGTTTGGTTCGAATATTTGTATAGGTTGATGATGTTGATGTTATTGAAATTTGAAGCATGGATTGTTTATGAATTATAAGTAATAAAGCATGATTGGTTTTAGTTGATTAAGTGGTCCATATGTATGAATTTGACTTATATGAACGAATAGATGGTTGTTATTTGATTTAAAATCATTGTAAATTAGTTATTATATCTTTGATAATGAAATGAATTATATGAACGTGCTGAACTGTGTTTTGTCAGGTAATGCCTCGTAATCCTAATTCGGTTTCGGAAATGGGTTAGGTGTGTTACACCCGTGTGTCTGCCTGTGTGGACAAAATAAAGCCATTTCTAGCTTCATTTCTCACCTAAAGTCAAATTCATGACCTGCACTTGAAACACACATCCTATACAAACCATTCCAAGCATTCAAATTAAACAAATTCTATCATTCAACATAGCATACCATTACATGCATACCTGTTCATAATCTTCGCCTTAGTCTAGTCTATATGTTAGACATAATAGATCAACTACTTAACACATATGTAGCTACCATAGTATGATATTACAAATATATCAAAACAAACTATTACTAGCCATTCCAATCGTTAGATTACAAGCATCATTTACATTTACATACCAATATGGCCAATATATCCTATGTAACACCCCAAACCCAGCCTAGACATTATGGCTGAATCCGGCAATGCCACATTGGGTGTTTTTCGTAAAGTGTTATATCGATGAAAACTCTTACTATATATTTAACTTCTTTGTGTATTCCTAAGTCATGTCATTCATTTCAAAACTTGCGTCACTAACCAAAAAGTATTTTCTTTCAAATCATTATTCATTTCCAAAAAAATAGCATTTTATAATGGAAGTTTTTTAAAGCAGTTGCGTACTTGCGTTTACTTTGTAAAAATATTGTTTCTTTTGAAAACCCGCGTCATTTCCTACTGTCAACAGTTATAAATAAAAGCAATTAAAAATCCCAAAATAAAATCCAAAGAGGCCTTATTACAGTAAAATTACCCAAATTAAAATTACTTATAAAAATTAAGCAAATATGATAGTAAATGCGGCTGTGTCTGCATTTGAGTCCCTCACAGTGCCGATCTGCCTAAGCCTAGGGATTACCTGTATAGATAAATAGATAGGTAAGTTTACAAAAACTAAGTGTGTAATCCCATATAAGCAACAGTCAGAAAACAAGTACACTCTGGGCCTAAGCCCTTTTTAGCAACACTCACAATATTAGTTTGGGCTTTAACCCATCTCAATACAGAAACAGTCATGTGTTTGGGCCTTAGCCCATTACAGTAACAATAAATAGTGTAGTAACAGTAATTAATGTAGTAACAGTTTAAACAATATACAAATCCTACCCATCTAGCCTATACACTCTATCTCCGTCCAACCCTACACTCCATGTGGGAATATAATCAACCCACCCATCCCTACACTCCAGAATTAGCACTGGTTGCGGCACTAAACAGTAATATGCAGTTGGGCTGCCAGTAATTTAGGCACGAAGCCTTTCAGTACACTTCCTCCGATTAGTATAAACCCATCCCCATGCAATGCATCATACAATCATGTCATGTCGTATCATAGAATCATACATGTATCCATTACAGTTTAAATAACAAGTTAAAATACAGTCATACACGCACATATATATATACATAACATAGGGAAAAATATTCATCTTACTATATAAGGGCAAAACAATCATTTTACCACATAAGGGCAAAACAGTTATTTTACCACATAAGGGCATAGTCATTTTATCAATTACGGGTCCAAGTACGCTTACTGACCCAACAGAAGGTCCACAGTCATCTCGGGCGACCTGTACAACCGTAACAATAAGATAGTTAAAATGGGCCCAAGGCCTATATTGTGGGCTTATGTGGGCCTACATGCCCTTGTGGCCCATAGAGCCCAAAAATAGCCTTAGCCGTGTGGATTGCATAGCCTGGCCCAATATTTTCCACACATTTGTGTGGTTTACCCGTGTGGGGCCCACATGCCTATGGGTCCCACACGGCCCATTTTGGCCCACCATGGCCCTAAAACGGCCTCTGGCTATGAAATCGCTCATGGCCAGTCTTAGCAATCTTACGCCCACATTTAGGCCTTTGTTTTACCACACGAGCGAGTGCATGCTTGTGTTGCATCGACTGTCACTTATTTCGGCTTTTGCTGATTTACGAGTAGGGCATGTTTTTACAGACCTTGATGCCCATTTTCACCTACCTTAGTCCCTTAACAATACACCATTAGTCCCTTAACAACAGTATACAAATCCTGTTGCTCTAACCCTAGATTCAACACAATACACCATTAGTCCCTTAACAACAGGATTTAACAATCCCTTTCTATAACACTTATCAAAGAGGTTCTAATCACCTACCTTAGTCGATCGACTACACTTAATCTATTACAAGCGATTGTCTACAAACCCCTTTAGAGATATCCTGCAATACAACTGAGACTTAATAACCTAATCCATTTATTGATCAACCAAAAGTTTGCACCAACTACATAACACTTACCGAATGCGCCAAACTCAGAATAAGAGAAACAACAATCAGCCCACACCCCAAGGAAACTTGAAAGCACACGATTCAACAGGGCAAGGGCCAGCACAACGACACCTGAGATGGAGTATACAACTAACACAGAAGATGAAGGGAGAAGAGAGTCAAGAGAAAGAAAGGAGAGGGAGAGAGCAGAAAAAAATCTGGCACAATGAGGGTAAAAGAAAAATGGAGGAAATCGATAAATCAAAAGCACCAATCAATACCAACAATCATGAACAGTCGACAAAGGATTGTGGGAAACAGGAATCCAAAACAAAATTGAGAACTACCAGTTAAGGTTTGGCTAGAAAACCGAGCCAAACACCAATTACACTTCGACAGTAAAATAGAGTTTGAGAAAAACGAAAGCAATAAAGTGGAAAGGAACAAAGAAAGAAATAGTAGAGAAGCAAACAGTCACCAAAGTTTCCAAAGAAAAAGAAAAGAAAACCAACTAAAGACGAATTGCTAAAAGAGATTTCCGTTATAAGAGAACAAAGGGTTTTTGCCGTCAGAATTTTGGAAAACTGAGAAGAGGATGTCGAAATTTTGAGAAGGCAGAATTCAAGTTCAGCTCAAACACATCCCACTCCCTCATACTCTCCACCAAATCAGCACAACTCTCCCACTAAACTCAAATCCCTTCTCTTTCTCCCCAAAACGTGATAACCTCTCATATCCCACTATTTCCTCCTACGAATTCAGCACTACAATTCCCCATTCAGCACCAATTCTTCTCCAACCATAAATCCCCCACAATTTTCTCCTAAAATCCCACCATCAATATCTCCTCAATCACCAATTCAAACTCCACTCAACTCAGCAGAGTTTTGGTCAACCTCAACTACTCACATGGCAAGAGCAACAAAATAAAACACTCCACTGCCTTTACCAAGATTCAAACCTCAGCCCTCTGGCGTAGGTAACACGCCACTTACCCTCTAGACCAGCAGGCTCTTTATGTCATGCTTCACCCGTTATTATTTAAAAGGCTACTAACTAGAGACAGGGTTTATTCCTTAAAAATAAATTTTCTGCACATGCCCAGGCTAGAATCCAAGACTTCTCAGACACTCCACAGTACTTAACCGCTGAAACAAACATACACACTTGTGTCACTTTCTTCCACAATTAAACATTTATGTGCAACCTCCTACCTGTTCCCATGCTTAAGACCTAATACTTCTAAGCCCAAATTTAGGGCGTTACATCCTATACATGCCATTACAACCATAATTGATTTACCATATTGTACCGACATGGGTTGATGGATAGTGTGAGTGATCTCTGCCAAGCTTCCAATCCAACGAGCTTCTGATTCACTATTAAACAGGGAAATAAAACTAAGTAAGCATATAATGCTTAGTAAGTTCATATAACATGGTACTTAACTTACCATTCATTCTATTTTAAGGTAACTATGTAAGGAAAATTTGCCCTCAAGCCCTACACATATCCTCATTACCCTTGTTAGTCATATAATCCATAATAACATCACAAACATATATGGGCTCAACAAAAATCAAGTTTTCATGCACATATGCTTTCCTCAACATGTATTCATTTAATATGTATAAATCATCTATTTATATTACAAGCATAATTTCATAATAGTTCATCTCGAGTTCAGATCATTTCATATCAAAACTTTACCCCTATTACTCAGAATATCAAGGTCAAGATTAGTACACTCAAGGTATACAAGTCTAGAATCAAGGATGTACATACTCATCAAATAAATTCCTTGTATAATATCATCATTTTATATTCCCGTATATCTATTATCACGTATCGTCACTTTCATGTATTTCAGGCCGATATGTCTAATAACTCATTTCTTATTCACATCTTCTTATGTCAAGAACTTTTACTCGTTGTATTTATCTGAAATATCGATGGATACGCAAGTAGTACACTCAAGGTGTACGAATCAGAATTCGTCAATTCATGTCCAATGGTACCCATAGGGTACTATATCAGAGAGGACACTCTTGAGCCACACATGTATACGACAGGATTATCAGTCCAGGCTAAATCCTTTTTATGACATATGCTCTAAAGAGCTTGATTTGGATTACCTGCTAGGGCTAAATCCAATCCATAACATATGCTCGAGAGGACTCATATCAAGATTACCCATCTGGGCTAAATCTCGTCTGCAACAAAAGTAGGACCTCATTCATTTCGGGAAATCACATATCCATTGAATTTTTCTTTTACTCAACTGGGATTTAAACATTTTTTTCAAGTATTATCGGGCATGTGATTATTTCATACATCTATAATCATCCATATAATTCAAATGATCACATTCCACATTCATTCCAAGCATAAAAGTAACATTTTCATACAGAGTTTAGCAACTTTCAAGCATGTGGTCAATATCATATATTTATGCATTTATGCAAATCAAATGTTCACATTCAAATCAAGCATAAAATTAACATTTTTATCATTTATCATTTGTCGGGCATTATAATTGAGTGGGCACTTTCATTTATCGGGCTTTAACCAGTATGTGATCATTTCGCATATTTATGACATTTATACAATTCACAAACACAAAATTTAATTCAAGCATAAAAACATATACAATTTAGTTACACGAACTTACCTCAACAAATGTTCGTGTACATAATTCTACTAATCTGACATTTTCCTCCTTTCCTTGTTCTAGCTCCGAATTTGGTCTATCTGGATCTATACAAGTAAATTTAAAATCAATTTATCATATTTTATATTCAAGTGGACACAATTTTTATCCTAGGCAAAATTACCATTTGTCCCTAATTTTTCCATAAATTCTTATTTCATCCCTAGGCTCATAAAATGAAACTTGTACAATTTACTCCCTATTCCAAGCCTAAACAAAATCCCATTACAAAATTTACAGCACATGAATTCATAAAAATTTAGAATTTTTCATCAAATTTCACAACTTTACATTTTAGTCCCTAAATCATGTTTACATCAAAAATCACTTTGTAAAAGTTATTTATCTATTAACAATCTTTCATTTTCTACCATAAATTTCAAATTTTTGGCATATACATCCATGACCCATTTTCCATACGTTGATAACTTCTCAAATTGATCCCCTAAATAGATAAATTAAGCTATTTCAGTTTCAAAAATATCAAAATTAGTAAAAATGGGCCAATGAAACTTACCCAATTTGGCCATGAAAGTTTTTTCTCTCTCTCCTAGAGTTTCCATGTAATTTTCAGGGAAGAAGATGATAAAATAAGATGATATTTCTTTTTATCATCTTTTAATTAATTAAATTATTTCACTTTCCAATTTAGTCATTGCCCTTTTTCTAGATTTCCATGGATGAGTCACCAAAATATCTACATAGTTTCTTTAATGGTCTAATTACCATATAAGGACCTTAAGTTTTGAATTCCATAGCTATTTAATCCCTTTAGCTATTATAATTCAACTTTTGCATTTTATGCGATTTAGTCCTTCTCGTAATTAAACACTTAATTGATAAAATTTTCGTATCAAAATTTTCACACGACATATCTATCATATTACAGACCATGTAATAAAATAAAAATAAATTTTATTTTTCGCTCGAATTTGTGTTCCCGAGACCACTGTTCCGATTTTACCAAAATTGGGTTGTTACAATTCTCCTCCCCTTAAGGAATTTTCGTCCTCGAAAAGTTTACCAGTAAAGAGATTCAGACATTACTTTCTCACAGTTTTCTCCAGTTCCTAGGTAACTCCCTCTATATCATGTCATTGTCAGAAAACTTTTACAAAGCTACCTTTTTATTTCTCAATTTTCTCTTCAAATGCCAGAATTTCAATCAATCGCCCACTATAAGTAGTGTCAGGTTGAGTTTAACATTTATCAAAGCAATAACAAATGATGGGTCTGATCGATACTGTCATAACACATATACACATAAAACATTGTGAATTCTATAGAACTCTGATAATAATACCAATCAATACGCAACAGGTCTAATTCTTTTCAATAATCTTATATGGCTCGATAACCACAGACTTGATTTGCCTTTACGGCCAAATTGGGGAACTTTCTTCCATGGCGAAACTTTCAAAAATATTTTGTCGCCAATCTAAAACTCCATTTTTTTTCATTTTAACTATCTCAGATCACTTCATATTTCTTCAGTTTCAAAGAATCAAACCTACTACATGTATCTTTTCTCACTGAACTCTGTCCAAAACACCGGAGTTTTACATTTGTGACCATATAAAGCCTCGTACAGTATAATTTTCTACTTGACTGTTAACTGTTAACTGTTACAATAAGAAAATTCAACCCAAGGAAAATACTTTTCTCAGTTACCTTCAAATTCAAGTACACAATATCGAAGCATATCTTCCAAGATCTGAATCA
The DNA here is from genome assembly GCF_007990345.1 of Gossypium hirsutum. NCBI lineage: Eukaryota > Viridiplantae > Streptophyta > Magnoliopsida > Malvales > Malvaceae > Gossypium > Gossypium hirsutum. The sequence goes on along the minus strand of NC_053433.1, from coordinate 34,790,945 downwards.
TATGTTCACCTTGATCATTCGTCTAAAAATGAAACACGGTACTAAAATGTAACTGTATACCTAGAGTTTCTTGTAACTTGTTTCAGAATCGAAATATGAACTATAGATCTCTATCAGGAATAACAGAAGCTAAAACATCATATAATTTGACAATCTCAAAAATAGATCATTCAAGCAATCTATCAAGTGGGAAATCCACTCATACCAGGATGGAATGTGTAGGCTTTGATAAACAATCGACAATTACTCAAATAGTATCTTTCTTTTTCATAGACAAGGATAATCCTGATATAATTTCATAGTAACTTTGTCTCATTTTCATTTCGTTATCTTCACTGGCAATAATCATCCTAAAGTTTCATCCTTATCTTGCTAATACATCCAACTTTTAAACATAGATTTAGAAATACCACATTTCATTCTGAGCTACTAATACATCTTTTTCAAATCATTATACATTTTATCATTCCCTAGATAAATAGACATAGTACCACTATTATCATTCATGTAAAATTTTTTGTATAAACTCCAAATTCTTCCGTACACAGACTCTGTCTCTGAATAACAAACATTTATCAGATCCATTCTAAAATTCTGAATCAAAAATTATTTCATACTGTATTTATTTGACTTACAACTCATTATTACTTTTCTGAATTTTCCTGATCTGTCGTAAAATCATCAGTTAGCTCTATACTCAGCTAAAATTGAGTTATTAACAGACAATCATAATCGGTATCCATGGCTTGCAAAGCATACAAATATTTTCTACTCATAATATCTATAACCACATTCACTCTTTTCAAGTGATATTCAATTATCAAATCATAATCTTTCAACAATTCAAGTCATATACGCTATCTCAAAGTCAAATCTTTTTGCAGCATCAGATACTTCAACTTTTTATAGTCGATGAATATATGACATTTTTTACCAAACAAGTAATGTTATCAAATTTCAACACAAAAACAATAGTTGTCAATTCTAGATTATGTAACGGGTAATTCTTTCCATGTGGTTTTTAACTGTCTAAAAGTACAGGCTATTACTTTGCTTTACTGCATCAAAACACAGTCTAGTCCTGTTCAATAATGCAATACTGTAATAATGAATTCCTTACCAGATTTAGGCTGAACCAAAATTAGTACTTTGATCAACAGAGCTTCTAACTTGTCCAAACTTTACTAACATTTGTCAATCCATTCAAATCTTACATCTTTCTATAATAACTATGTCATCAATGTAGCTATTTCAATTATTAACATTGAAGCTTTGAGTTTTTCGAAGGCCATAACCATCAGATAGATTTAAAACCACAGTGCATTAATATGACTGACATTTCAATCGTCTAGATAAAGTAACACTTCAACATCAATAGTGCACCTCACTTAAAAGAGGGAAACTGAAAGTGGCCCCAATAATAACCAATGCAGTAACACAGTGTCTATAATCTGTGATCTCTATCACCATGCCTCATGATCAAGTCAATATTTATAACGGTAATAAATATAATTACCTCTGATCAAAGAATATCTTTCACAAGTAACCCATGTTTACATAATAAAGAGATTGATGATATCTCTGAGAAAATTCAGAAGAGTAATATCACGCATACTTAGTAGAGACAACTGTTATAAAGACAATATAACTTGGATATTCGCAATTCAGGGTTTCTATCAATAGAAGTAGAAAATGATATCATATGAACCTTATCAACAAATCTTATATCAATCATGATAAATTAGAGAACCCAAGTATGATAGAGCAATACCACTCATGAATCAACCAAAATTTCAGTAGTTTCATCTATCATAATTTACTAGCCTTTCAATACGATAAACATTGCATCTGTACATGCACAATTTCATATGCCTCTGAGAATAACAAAACATATAGAATACCTAGAAGGGATTATTGTAATATACTTAACTATAACAGTTGTATTCACATATCTTGCAATTTCATTGCTATTCCACTGACTAATAAAGTCATATGTAACAACCCATTTTTTGGTGAGATCGGAACAGTGATTTCGGGACCACAAATCTGAGCCAAAATTTCAAATTTTATTTTATTTTATTTTATGGTTAGGATCATGTTAGGAAGGTCACATGAAAATTTTGGTACGAAAATTTTACCGATTGTGTGTTTAATTAGGGAAAGGAATAAATTGCATAAAATGCAAAAGTTGGGTTCTAATAGCTATAGGTATCAAATAGCTATGAAATTCAAAACTTAAGGTCCTTATATAGTAATTAGACCATTGAATAGTTGTTAGTAGATATTTTAACAACTCATCCATGAAAAAATTAGAAAAGGGTAGGGACTAAATTGGAAATCAATAAAATTAATGGATGATAATTAATTAAAAAGAAAAATCATCTATTTTCTTATCATCTTCCCCAATTTTTCTATGGAAACCCTAGAAGGGGGGAAGAAAACTTTTCAAGCTCAATAAGGTATGAAATCAAGTCCCGTTTTTAGTAATTTCTATATTTTTGGAATCGAAATAGCCTAATCTCTCTATTTAGGGGATTTATTTGAAAATTTGTCAAGGTATGAAATTTGGGTCATGGATGAATATGCTAAAAATTAGAAAATTATGGTAGAAAATGAAATTTTATTCATAGATAAACAACTTTTACAAAGTAATTTTTGATGAAAACTTGATTTAGGGACTAAAATGAAAAAGTCGTAAAACCCATGAAAATTCTGAAATTTGTGAAATGTGTGTGCTATAATTCTAATATAAAAATTTTGGTTAGGCTTGAAATAGGGAGTAAATTGCATGAATTTCATTTTCTGAGCCTAGGGACGAAATCAAAATTTTTGAAAAGGATAGTGGCAGAATGGTAATTTTTCCTAGGATGTAATAAAACGCAAATATAAATGAAATGTGATAGATTAATAGTTAAATTTATCCATATAGATCTGGAAACACCAACTACTAAACTAGATCGAGGAAAGCAAAAAGTTTCGGATTAGTTGACATTCAAATACGAATCATTTTCAAGGTAAGTTTGTGTAACTTAAATATGTATGTTAATATACTTCAATTGAATGGTATGATTGTGTCGATATGTATGAGATGATACACATAATGAAATAGTCATAAGTTGTGAAAAATGGACAAATTGTCATGATCCGGTTGAATGTTGAATTTCTATGGGTTAAGAAAAATAGTGCATATGTTGCAGATAGAATTTAGCCCAAACGGGTAATTCTAATGCAAGGCCTCTTTAGCTTAGGTTATAAATTGGATTTAGCCCGGACGAGTAATCCATATTAAGCTCTCTAGAGCACATGCTACGGATAGGATTTAGCCTGGACTAGTAATCCTACTATAAAATGTACGGCTCAAGAGTATGCCTTTCTATTATGTACCCTAAAGGGTACTTTTGCACATGTGTATATTACCCGAACAGCTATCGAGATTTCAATAGTTCGAAGGAAAAGACCCTTGAAGTGTGGAAAGGTGAAAATAATGGTGAATGAGCTCATTTATGTCTACTTGATATTCAAATGTGATTATGTGACTAACTTGTTGAATAAGTGTATGTGTGCTTAGGTAGCTTACCCAAAATCGATGGAATGTAAATTTATGTATGCTTGTATTATTAAATATGATCGGTAATTTTATTTTCTATTATACGAACTTACTAAGCATAAAATGCTTACTCCGTTTAATTTTCTTTGTTTTATAGTGCTCAAAGCTCACAAAGGTTGGAAGTCGGTCGGAGCAGTCATCATACTATCCACTATCACATTTTGGTATAAATAGAAATCTCATTTTGGTATAATGGCATGTATAAGCTTATTTGGCCAATGATGGCTTGTAATTGTTGTTTTGTAATATTTTGGTAATCACAGAAGTGCTTATTATGTGTTAGTTTGTTGGAATTATGTTAGCATATAAGTTTATGTTAAGAATAAGTTTATATTGTTTGATGCATGAGATAATACCACATGATTGATGGCAAATTTTATGTGAATATGATGTTGGATTGATGGATATATGCTTGCGAGTTTTGGTGCAGGAAAATGGTAAGCCTTGGGTGAAAAATAAGGCTAGGAAATGGCCTTATTTTGTCCACACGGGAAGACACACAGGCATGTGTCTTGCCCGTGTGTGACACACGGCTTGTCCCATGGGCATGTGGTCCGGTCGTGTGTCCCTTGTATCTTAAAAATGAGAAACAGAATGCTTAAAATTGGGCACACTGGCAGAGACACAGGTATGTGTCTCAGCTGTGTACTTGACACGGCCTTGGACATGGGCGTGTTACACGGCCGTGTAAAAAACTGCACCTAAATTTCGAAAATAAAATTCACCACACGGCCTAGCACACAGGCGTGTGACTTGGCCGTGTGACTTCAATTTCTTCATGCCTTAAAAGTCAAAGAGTTACACGAGTTAGGGAGGCAGGCATGTGTAGTACACAGCCTGACCACACGGGCGTGTGTAGTACACGGCCTGACCACACGGACGTGTGAGCCTTGTACCTTGGAAAATTTTTGAAATGTCGCGAAAAATTTTATGAGTTTTCGATTAAGTCCCGACTTGTTTCTAATGCTCGAATTGGGCCTCGAGGGTCTAATTAAGGGATGTTTTAAATGATCTCGATAATTAATATAGTAAATTATGTAAATAAATTGTAAAGTGTTCTTAATGTTTTGGTAATATTTTGAAACCCTATTCTGACGACGAATACGGGTTAGGGGTGTTACATTTTGTGGTATTAGAGCTACGGTTTAGCTGATTCTTAGACTAACATAGTAAGTACAAGTCGAGCTATACATACCATTATATAAATTATGATAGTGTGATATCTCCTGACCACTTTTAAATGTATTTTCATATAGTAATGTCTTACAACCAAGCTAGAGTCAAGACTGAGGAAGATGAGAGCGTTGCTTAAGCTTCCATGCAATGAGCTGCATCTAGTTGTAGTAGAAGGCCCGTATCTAAGGGCCGAAGTGAGGTGGCAAAAGTAGCCTTCTTTCAATTGATGGATGAATGGTTTAGTGAATATATGAGAACAAACCCTGCTGTTCAACAACCTCTTCCACCTGCTTTACAACATGATGAAACGCCACAGGATGCTAGACCTGTTAGAATTAGTAAGGTTCTGGTAGGTAAAATCAGAAAACATGGGGCTGAAGAATTTAGGGCTACAGCCAATGACGGTCCAGAGAGGGTCGAGTTTTGGCTGGAAAATACTATTCGGGTTCTAGATGAGTTGTCATGTACACTAGCCGAATGTCTGAAATGTGCGGTATATTTGCTGAAAGACAGAACCTACCATTGGTGGAAAAACCATATCTTGTAACACCCTTAACCCGTATCCATGGTCGGACTAGGGTTAAGAGGCATTACCAGACATATCGCAACATTTTGCAATCATTTCAAAATTAAAAGTCATGCATCGTCATATCATAGTCAAACATCAACATTAAGTCCCTTTCTTAGGTCAATGAGACCATAAACATGCATTAGGAATAGGTAAGGACTAAACCGAACACATACGAAATTTTTTCGAAACTTAACAATTTTTCTAAGGTACAAAGGTCACACACCCGTGTAAATAGGCCATGTGCCTTACACGGAATTTGACACGTTGGTGTGTCTAGGCCGTGGCAAAATAGGGCATACATACTGACTTGTCCACACGGTGACAAGACATGCCCATGTGTCTAGCCCGTGGTTGAAACTGACTTGGCCACACGGCCTGGCACATGCCCATGTGTGCGCGATCGTGTGGTCTGCCAAGGCTCATTTCAAAATGGCCCTCGAGCAACACGGTAGAGACATACAACCATGTCTTTTCCCGTGTGGACAAAAATAGGCCATTTACAAGGCCAATATGCCATCCATTTGGGTCCTCCCTACAATTCCAAAATCAAGCATCATATATGCAACATTTTCAACCAAATTCAACTCCAAACATGTATCAATTAATCTATAATATCATCAACCAATTTCATGCTCATTCTCTATATGAAAGCATATTAAAATCACATGCTAAACATTACCAAATTCCCAACTATGAACATACCAAAATGACTATTTCACTTGGCCATATACATATATATCTCTAAACATATCACATTATTTGCCTTTTCAAACCGTATTCAAATAACTAATGCATCATCAATGTTATACTCATTATTTTTCCTATAGGAATATGAACCATAAGTCGAAAATACATCCAATATTTCACCTTAATGCTCAAGCCAAATCATATAACTAATAACACCATACATATAAACCATGAATCATACTTCCCAAAATGAGACATAACCAAATATAAACAATATTAGCATCATAATTAAGCCATTTTTGGCATGGCTATATATATAGTCAAATCAAAATGAACCATCTCAAAACTAGCCTATACATTCCACATAACCAAAACTTAGAGATTTTATTTATCGAAGTGATGACTAGATAGTGTGATGACGTCTCCAACAACTTCCAACCCGAGTAAGTCTCTGAAACTCTATAGACATAGGAAAAACACACAGAGTAAGACTTGAAAGCTTTGTAAGCCATAAGCAAATAAACCCTTTCAATAATATCTATAAACAAATATCACTAAACTGAATTTATCCAATCTTAATCACATATACATTTATTGTACTCGTAAATTCATATAACCACATTAAATAACTCCATTTATTTTATTTATCAATGAACGTATAACCATGCTTTCAAATTTGAATAACAACCGTTAACTCAATCATATAAGTCAAGCTCGTACATATTCATTACATCGCCAATCGAACTATGTCATTTATTACAAATCATACATAAGATTATATCAACTTCTTTATAAACAGTTCCAAACTCGAACAACCATAATTCCCTTATTCACATAAACCAAATTTGCATATATGAAACCATATAGCCAACTCAACTTGTAACGTCCCCACGCCCGAGACCATCGCCGGAGTCGAGCTTGAGGGGTTACCGAACATAATTTATCAAATTAAGAATTTCAAATCATTTATTTCTACATTCATAGCTTTCTAGCTACCCGCGTCATAGTTTCCAGAAAAATCATATCTCGAGTTACAAAACTCGAAATCAAGATCCGTAAATTTTACCTAAATCTAGACTCATATATATATTTACTAATATTTTTCTAGAATTTTTGGTTAGGCCAACTAGTACAGTTTATTAATTAAAGTCTTCCCTATTTCAGGGTTCGACTGCTCTAACCTCTGTGTATTACGAATCAGATATCTCTCTATACAAAATTTCAATGACTATGAGGTTTGTTTCTATTAAAACTAGACTAAATAAGGAATCTATACATATAAATAAAAACCTCTAATTATTTTCATAAAATCCAGAAATCACTCTGGCCCTGTTTCACAAAAGTTTAAATATCTCATAAAATATAATTTATATGCCTGTTTTGTTCAATCCACATGAAAATAGACTCATTAAGCTTAAATTTCATAACTTACTCATCATTTAGTTCCACTTATACTATTTTTAGTGATTTTTCAAATTCATGTCATTGCTGCAGCAATATTCTATTTTAAGGCAAGTTTCATCTTTCCATGAATTTTTTTATGAACTAGATAACCTATTAAACTTCCGTGATATCAAACATGATCTAAATTAGCCATCACCATGACTTATCAATATCAAACATTTTCTCAACCAAACATGGCCATATCATAAAATTATTTACACAAAATAGGTATATTGCTATACATGCCATACTTAAGTAGTTGTACAAGCCATTTACCAAGATAAAAGTCCTTTCGATAGTGTGATCGAACTTTCGACCTGTCCCGATTCCTGAGCCAGCTTGTTCAAAACTACAGTGAATGAAAAGGAAGGAGTAAGCATAAATGCTTAGTAAGTTCATATGAAAATAACAAGTAACATAACAATACAATCATACCAAACAACCTTAACATGGTATCACCAAAACATTTATCACATTTATAAATATCATTCATCATCTTACGATCTTATCTGTGACAGCCCTAAAGTGACCCTAGTCAGAAAGTGGTTTCAGGACCACTAAACCGAGTCATCAAAATAATTAACCGTCATAGTTGATGCTTATTATATGTATGTATGCATGTATAAAAATTTCATGTTGGAATTTTGTTAATTGTAAGTGAATTTTATTAAATAGGACTTATGTGGGAAAATTTAGAAATGTGCTAGGCAAATGTAAAGTGGCCTATTTATGCATGTTGCAAAATAATTGTACTTGCATGTCAAATTAACCAAAGAACAAGATGGTGGCCGGCCATGCTATAAGTTAAAGCCTATTATAAACATTTGGTGTTAGTGTTTTATGGGAGAAAGAATAAAATAAAAGGTTAGTAATAAAGTAATGTAAAGGGAGGGGTGATGAAAACAAAGTTGTCTCATCCATGTTTCCCCCCGCTTTTGCCGTGACTTGAAGAAGAAAGAAAAGAAGAAATCGGTTCTTCTTGGCCGAAATGAAAAGAGGAAGAAGGGAGTGAGGTTATCCTAGGTCAATATTAAGGTAAGAAAGTTTATACTAGTTCTTGAAATTTTAGTTGATATGGAGTGAAATATCAAGTTATTTTTGTAACCCATGTTGAAATTTTGAGTGAGGAATGAGTAAGGTTTTCGGCTATGGAGATTAATAAGGGTGATGGTTGTTGTTTCATGCTAAATCTAGATGAACAATGGTAGTTGCTTACATTTTGATATTTATGAGTTCCTTTCTTGGTTCTACCTTAGACCCACGAAGTATATTTTTATTTAGTGCTGTTGGAGATTGATGATAGAAGCTAATGAGTGAGAGTTGGATAGATATTATGAGGTTAAAATTCATGGGATTGTAAGCTTGTAAGTTGGATGATGAAATTCATGCTTTGTGAAGGTAAATGGGTTAAAAGGAGCATTCGGCCATGATGTAAAAGCATGATGAAGTGATGTTAAATGCTTTGAATATTGAGTATATGTTGTTTAAGGTTTGTTAAATTGTCCTTGTCATTGCCGAATGTGTGTAGTTAAAGAAAAAAAATTGTTAAAGTGCTTAGTTAATTGATATTAGGTTAATGTATGTGTTTTGAATTGATGGAATGGACAGGATGCTGTAAATGTGTTATGAACAATTACATGTTAAATTAATGTTTGCTAAGCTAGCTATTAAGGTGAAGTACAAATGTTAATATTTGATTTGCTAGTGTATATATGGGTATTAGCCGAGTTTTGAACTTGAAACAAAATGGTATTTAGTCAATTGAAGTAACCATATTCGTAGAATGTATTAAGTATAGAATCGGCCTCAACATAGACAGCATATTTGGCCACATGAGGTAGATTGATGTTGCATGTATTCGGTTAGAGGCAAGCATATTGATGCTTTTATCTTGGCTTAGATAATCGGCTAAAAGAGAGTGTGGTCTAATATGTTGAGTTGAATCATGATTTCATATATATGTGACTCTAATGTCTAATGTATATATGGGTTAAGTACCTTGAGTTTCTCTTTTTGATGTTCAAATGATTAAATCAATTTATTTGTTAAATTAAGCTCAAGAGCAAAGGGGAACTAAATCCGATAAAGGGAAGGAAAAAGTGAACGAATAGCCGTCGAAACCGTTCGACAACATCCGAGGTAAGTTTCCGAGTAATGAAACTTAGTTTACGATTTGATTAAGTCATGACGTATAATCATAACAAATATACGGTGATATAATGATTCTATTTGAATTATATGTTGAGTTAATTAGTCTATACGTATGATGGGTAGCCGTATGTGCATAGAGATCATGTCACAAAGAAAACCAAATCATGCTGTTTGTATGTGGCTATTGAGCCGAAAATGGGAATGCTTAATAATTGACTTGTGTTTGAATTCTAGTTATGAAAATGAAATAAAGATGTGTCATGATTTACTGATATGTGCATGAATATTCGGATGATAACCGGGCTAAGTCCCGAAGGCATTTGTGCTAGTGACTAATTCTGGGCTAAGTCCCGAAGGCATTGTTGCGAGTTACTAATTCCGGGCTAAGTCCCGAAGGCATTGTTGCGAGTTACTAATTCCAGGCTAAGTCCCGAAGGCATTTGTGCGAGTTACTATATCCGGGCTAAGTCCCGAAGGCATTTGTGCGAGTTACTATATCCAGGCTAAGTCCCGAAGGCATTTGTGCGAACTACTATATCCGGGCTAAGTCCCGAAGGTATTCGAGCGAGTAGCTATATCCGGTTAAATCCCGAAGGTACTTGGTTTGGGAATGAGCGATCTTGCTGTAATAATTTCAATTGATATGCTCGTAAAATCCCAACGATAAGGTATGTTTCGTATATGCATTGGATTAATTGATTCCTTTTAAATAGTATTCGCTCAGTCGATTAATGAGCTTCCGGCTTTTGGTTAAGTTGATTTCTTATGTATGAGTATAAGGGTTGGTAATGTGAAGTAGGTATGATTTTGAGAATGTGTGTATATGAAATTATCCGTTTAGTCATATGAATGCTATACTTCAATTGTGCCTAATTTCATTGCTCAAAACTTACTAAGCATTAAATGCTTACTCCGTTTCTTTGATTCTCTGTTTTATAGATTTTGGTTCGTCACCTATCGGACTCAGGATTGTCGAAGTCGAAGTCATCCACACTATCAAGGCCCTTTTGGTACACTTTTGGTTGAACTCTGAAAATGGCATGTATAGGACTACCCTTTTGTTGTTAGTCAAGTACCTTGGTGTTGTATATATTTGGATAGCCATGCGAAAATGGCTTATATATTTTGAGCATAGTGTTATAATCATTTTGTATGTATATGGTTAATGAGAGGTGTGGATATGCTTGGCAATGATTGGCCATTGGAATGGTTAATCATGATCATTTTGGTGCTTTGTATGACAAATTCTAGTTGATTCATGGAAAACCATGAAATAGGTAAAGTTTACCTTAAAAACAGATGCTGATAGCAGCAGTGGTGTGGATTAGAAAAATCACTAAAAATAGTATAAATGGAATTAAATAGTGAATAAATTATGTAATCGAATCTTGAAGAATCTACTTTCACATGGAAGAAACGAAACGATCATATGAGTCGTATTTTAAGAGATATTTAAGTTTTCGTGGAATAGGGCCAGAGCGATTTCTGGATCCCCTGATCTGACTTTGGAAATTCACTATAAATTAACCAGAGATAATTAGAGGTCATTCCATATATTTATAGATTCATTTTTGAGTCTAGTTTCCTTAGAAAGAAACGGAATAAGTATTGAAGCCCTGTACAGGGAGATATATAAGTCGTAATGCAGGAAGGTCAGAGCAGTCGAACCCTGAAACAGGGGAGACTTTAACTAATAAACTGTACTAATTGGCTCTACCAAAAATTCTAGAAAAACAATTTTAGATGGATATATGAGTCTAGTTTCAGGCAAAATTTACGAAACTGGTTTTCGAGTTTTGGAACTCAAGATATGATTTTTAAGGTAACAGTGATGCAGTTAGCCAGCTTGTCTGGAAATTTTTAAAATGGACTGTGAAAATAAATGAAATAAGTCTGTAAATACCTCGTGTTCGACTCCGGCAACGGTCTCGGGTACGGGGTGTTACAATTTTATTGGTATTAGAGCTACGGTTTAGTCGATTCTAGGACTACCGTAATACGTTTGGGTCTAGCTATACATGCCATTATGTGATTATTTGATAGTGTGGTGATTTCTGACAATTGAAAATGTGTTTATTTATAGTAATGGATCCCGATCCCAACCGAGCGGTAGCTGATGATCTTGAGAGTGTAGCGCCTGCTCCCGCACAAGGGACAGCGCCGGCGGACTCTCAACCTATTGCTAGTAATCCGAATGATGAAGCTAGACAAGCTTTTTATAGCGTGATGAATGATTGGTTCAACCAATACATTCGAACTAATACGGCTGTTCCACAACCTCCATTCCCGACTAATACCACCCCCGCACCTACAATACCTCCGGCAACTGACCAAATAAGGTCAAATAAGCCCCCAGTTGATAGAATTCGAAAACACGGGGCTACTGAATTTAAAGCTACGGACAGCGACGACGCCGAGCAAGCTGAATTTTGGTTGGACAACACTATTCGGGTACTCGATGAACTATCTTGCACACCCGATGAGTGCCTAAAGTGTACTATCTCCTTGCTACGTGATTCTGCCTACTATTGGTGGAATACGTTGAGTTCTGTTGTGCCCAGAGAGCAAGTAACTTGGGAGTTTTTCGAAACCGAGTTTCGGAAAAAGTATATCAGTCAGAGATTCATGGATCAAAAACGGAAGGAACTTCTTGAACTTAAACAAGGTTCCATGTCGGTTACCGACTATGAACGAAAGTTTGTAAGGCTTAGCAGGTACGCTCGAGAATGTATTTCTTCAGAAGCCGTGATGTGTAAACGTTTCAAGGATGGACTGAATGATGATATAAAGCTGTATGTTGGCATTTTAGAAATCCGAGAATTTGTGGTACTTGTCGAGCGAGCTTGCAAAGCCGAGGAGCTCAGTATGGAGAAAAGAAAAGCTGAGGTGGGAGCAAAGGAGTTTCGTAAGAGGTCTTCGGGGAAGCCCTTCCAACAGTCATCGAAGAAATTTAGAGATGACTTAGGCCGGTCTAGATACACTTCGGGTTTTTCTAGACGAGATCGCGATCGACCCCCTGTGAGTGCACGAGTCACTTCGGTCGCCAGCGTTGGAAATGATCGTCGAGATAGAACGGAGTGTCAATATTGTGGTAAATGGCATTCGGGGAGTTGTAGATTCCATGACCGCTCCTGTTACAAGTGCGGATCAGCTGACCACTTTATTAAAGATTGCCCGAGATTGTCTGAACAGAACGTAAATCAGAGTGGGAAACCTGGTGCTACTACTGCTCGGGGTAGACCATCTAGAAATACAGGCAATGCGTGGCGGTCAGAGAGGATCTAGAGATGCTACAACCAGATCTGAGGCTCGTGCTCCTGCTAGAGCTTATGCTATACGCGCACGCGAGGATGCTTCCTCGCCAAATGTTATTACTGGTACTTTTACTCTCTTTGATACTAATGTGATTTCTTTGATTGACCCTGGTTCTACTCATTCTTATATATGTGAAACCTTAGCATCCAGTAAGACTCTACCTGTTGAGTCTACTGAGTTTGTAATTCGGGTCTCAAACCCTTTGGGTCGTTACGTGCTTGTCGACAAAGTGTGCAAGAAATGTCCCCCAGTAATCCGAGGTTCCTGTTTTCTGGCCGATTTGATGCTTCTACCATTTGACGAATTTGATGTTATCCTCGGTATGGATTGGTTGACCGTACATGATGCAATTGTAAATTGCAAAAGAAAAACCATCGATTTAAGGTGTGTAAATAACGAGATAATCCGAGTTGAGTCTACTGACTTGAATAGGTTGCCAGCTGTAATATCATCGATGTTGGCTCAGAAATATGTAAGAAAGGGGTGTGAAGCATACCTTGCGTATGTACTTGATGACAAAGAGTTAGAAAAGAAGCCTGAATTTGTGCCAGTGGTTTGTGAATACCCGGATGTTTTTCCCGAAGAATTACCGAGTTTACCACCTGTTCGGGAGGTAGAGTTTGGTATTGAGCTTGTACCTGGGACTACACCGATTTCGATAGCTCCGTATCGTATGGCACCAACCGAGTTAAAAGAGTTGAAAGCTCAGTTGCAAGAGTTGACGGATAGAGTTTTCGCTCGACCAAGTTTCTCACCTTGGGGTGCACCAGTATTGCTTGTGAAAAAGAAGGACGGAACCATGAGGTTGTGCATCGACTATCGTCAGCTGAATAAGGTGACAATAAAGAATAAATATTCGATACCGTGCATTGACGATTTGTTTGATCAACTAAAGGGAGCCTCGGTGTTTTCAAAGATAGATTTGAGATCGGGTTATTATCAGTTGCGAATTCGAGATTCGGATATACCCAAAACAGCTTTCAGAACGAGATACGGTCACTACGAGTTCTTAGTGATGCCGTTTGGGCTCACTAATGCCCCTGCGGTATTTATGGATCTGATGAATCGGGTCTTCAGACAGTATCTGGATAGGTTTGTAGTTGTGTTTATTGATGACATCTTGGTCTACTCAAGAGATGAAACCGAGCATGCTGAGTACTTGAGATTAGTGTTGCAGATTTTACGAGATAAGCAGTTATATGCTAAGTTTAGTAAGTGCGAGTTTTGGTTAAGAGAGGTGAGCTTTTTGGGTCATGTGGTATCCGTATCGGGTATTCGAGTTGATCCGAGCAAAATTTCAGCCATACTTAACTGGAAGCCTCCGAGAAATATTACTGAGGTTCGGAGCTTTTTGGGACTTGCCGGTTACTACCGACGGTTTGTAAAAGGTTTCTCGATGATAGCCACACCAATGACGAAACTACTTCAGAAAGATGTTAAGTTTGAATGGACAGAAAAGTGTCAGAAAAGTTTCGATCAATTGAAAACTCATTTGACGAAAGCTCCAGTACTAGTGCAGCTCGAATCAGGCAAGGAGTTCGTCATTTACAGTGATGCATCCTTACTTGGGTTGGGTTGTGTATTGATGCAAGAAGGTCGATTTGTAGCTTATGCGTCGAGGCAACTGAAGCCACATGAGAAAAATTATCCGACCCATGATCTTGAACTAGCTGCCATCGTGTTCGCTTTGAAAATATGGCGACATTACTTATTTGGTGAGAAGTGCCATGTATATTCGGATCACAAAAGTCTCAAATATTTGATGACTCAAAGAGACTTGAATCTGCGACAAAGACGTTGGCTCGAGTTGTTAAAATATTATGAGCTTGTCATTGACTATCACTCGGGAAAGGCTAATGTGGTTGCGGATGCCTTAAGTCAAAAATCACTGTTCGCTTTACGAGCGATGAATGTACACTTGCTGTTCTATCCGAGAATGTGTTAGTAGCGGAACTAAAGGCTGGACCATTGTTGATTCATCAAATTCGTGAAGCTCAGAAAGTCGATGATGAATTAGTTGCAAAACGGGCTGAATGTGTTTCGAATATGGAATCAGAGTTTCAAATTGATGATGACGATTGTTTGAGGTTCAGAAGTCGTTTGTGCGTTCCAAGAAATTCAGAACTTATTTCGATGATTCTGAACAATGCTCATTGTATCCGAATGTCAATTCACCCAGGGAGTACGAAAATGTACAACAATCTGAGACGTCAGTTTTGGTGGCATGGTATGAAACGAGACATTTCCGATTTTGTTTCGAAGTGCTTAGTATGTCAGCAAGTGAAGGCGGAACATCAAGTGCCTACGGGTTTACTTCAACCGATCATGATACTTGAATGGAAATGGGAACGAGTAACGATGGATTTTGTATCTGGGTTGCCAGTGTCAACAAGTAAGAAGGATGCGATTTGGGTTGTTGTTGATAGACTGACTAAGTCGGCTCACTTTATCCCCGTACGTACGGATTTCTCATTGGATAAACTAGCTGAATTGTATGTTTCTCAGATTGTGAGATTACACGGGGTACCTATTTCTATTGTATCAGATAAAGATCCGAGATTCACCTCGCGATTTTGGAAGAAATTGCAAGAAGCTTTAGGTACCAAGCTGCATTTTAGCACTGCTTTTCACCCCCAAACCGATGGTCAATCCGAGCGGATAATTCAGATACTTGAGGATATGTTGAGATGTTGCATCCTTGAGTTTAGTGGTTCATGGGAACAGTATTTACCTTTGATTGAATTCGCTTACAATAATAGTTTTCAATCAAGTATTAAGATGGCGCCTTACGAGGCTTTGTACGGTCGTAAATGCCGTACACCATTGTTTTGGACCGAGCTCGGTGAAAATAAAATTTTCGGAGTTGATTTGATTAAAGATGCTGAACAGAAAGTAAAAGTAATCCGTGAAAGTCTGAAGGCAGCCACAGATCGTCAGAAGTCGTACGCGGATTTGAAACGAAAAGACATTAAGTATCAGGTGGGAGACAAAGTGTTTCTTAAAGTTTCACCTTGGAAAAAGATACTCAGATTTGGCCGTAAGGGCAAATTGAGTCCGAGATTCATTGGGCCGTATGAAATCTCCGAACGAGTTGGTCCAGTTGCATATAGGTTGCTTTTACCCCCTGAACTTGAAAGGATCCACAATGTTTTTCATGTTTCGATGCTTCGACGTTACAGATCTGATCCTTCGCACATGATAAGTCCTTCCGAGGTTGAAATTCAAGCCGATATGAGTTATGAAGAAGAACCAATTCGTATCCTAGCTCGTGAAGTGAAAGAGTTGCGAAATAAAAAGGTTCCTTTAGTAAAAGTGTTATGGCTCAAACACGGGATGGAAGAAGCTACTTGGGAACCCGAGAACTCTATGAAAGAACGATACCCAAACCTATTTACCGGTAAGATTTTCGGGGACGAAAATTCTTAAGTGGGGGAGAGTTGTGACAGCCCTAAAGTGACCCTAGTCGTAAAGTGGTTTCGGGACCACTAAACCGAGTCATCAAAATAATTAACCGTCATAGTTGATGCTTATTATATGTATGTATGCATGTATAAAAATTTCATATTGGAATTTTGTTAATTGTAAGTGAATTTTATTAAATAGGACTTATGTGGGAAAATTTAGAAATGTGCTAGGCAAATGTAAAGTGGCCTATTTATGCATGTTGCAAAATAATTGTACTTGCATGTCAAATTAACCAAAGAACAAGATGGTGGCCGGCCATGCTATAAGTTAAAGCCTATTATAAACATTTGGTGTTAGTGTTTTATGGGAGAAAGAATAAAATAAAAGGTTAGTAATAAAGTAATGCAAAGGGAGGGGTGATGAAAACAAAGTTGTCTCATCCATGTTCCCCCCCCTTTTGTCGTGACTTGAGGAAGAAATAAAAGAAGAAATCGGTTCTTCTTGGCCGAAATGAAAAGAAGAAGAAGGGAGTGAGGTTATCCTAGGTCAATATTAAGGTAAGAAAGTTTATACTAGTTCTTGAAATTTTAGTTGATATGGAGTGAAATATCAAGTTATTTTTGTAACCCATGTTGAAATTTTGAGTGTGGAATGAGTAAGGTTTTCGGCTATGGAGATTAATAAGGGTGATGGTTGTTGTTTCATGCCAAATCTAGATGAACAATGGTAGTTGCTTACATCTTGATATTTATGAGTTCCTTTCTTGGTTCTACCTTAGACCCACGAAGTATATTTTTATTTAGTGTTGTTGGAGATTGATGATAGAAGCTAATGAGTGAGAGTTGGATAGATATTATGAGGTTAAAATTCATGGGATTGTAAGCTTGTAAGTTGGAAGATGAAATTCATGCTTTGTGAGGGTAAATGGGTTAAAAGGAGCATTCGGCCATGATGTAAAAGCATGATGAAGTGATGTTAAATGCTTTGAATATTGATTATATGTTGTTATAAGTTGAATTTAAGGTTTGTTAAATTGTCTTTGTCATTGCCGAATGTGTGTTAGTGAAAGAAAAAAAAATTGTTAAAGTGCTTAGTTAATTGATATTAGGTTAATGTATGTGTTTTGAATTGATGGAATGGACAGGATGCTTTAAATGTGTTATGAACAATTACATGTTAAATTAAGGTTTGCTAAGCTAGATGTTAAGGTGAAGTACAAATGTTAATATTTGATTTGCTAGTGTATATATGGGTATTAGCCGAGTTTTGAACTTGAAACAAAATGGTATTTAGTCAATACAAGTAACCATATTCGTAGAATGTATTAAGTATAGAATCGGCCTCAACATAGACATGCATATTCGGTCACATGAGGTAGATTGATGTTGCATGTATTCGGTTAGAGGCAAGCATATTGATGCTTTTATCTTGGCTTAGATAATCGGCTAAAAGAGAGTGTGGGCTAATATGTTGAGTTGAATCATGATTTCATATATATGTGACTCTAATGTCTAATGTATATATGGGTTAAGTACCTTGAGTTTCTCTTTTTGATGTTCAAATGATTAAATAAATTTATTTGTTAAATTAAGCTCAAGAGCAAAGGCGAACTAAATCCGATAAAGGGAAGGAAAAAGTGATCGAATAGCCATCGAAACCGTTCGACAACATCCGAGGTAAGTTTCCGAGTAATGAAACTTAGTTTACGATTTGATTAAGTCATGACGTATAATCATAACAAATATACGGTGATATAATGATTCTATTTGAATTATATGTTGAGTTAATTAGTCTATACGTATGATGGGTAGCCGTATGTGCATAGAGATCATGTCATAAAGCAAACCAAATCATGCTGTTTGTATGTGGCTATTGAGCCGAAAACGGGAATGCTTAATAATTGACTTGTGTTTGAATTTTAGTTATGAAAATGAAATAAAGATGTGTCATGATTTACTGATATGTGCATGAATATTCGGATGATAACCAGGCTAAGTCCCGAAGGCATTTGTGCTAGTGACTAATTCCGGGCTAAGTCCCGAAGGCATTGTTACGAGTTACTAATTTCGGGCTAAGTCCCGAAGGCATTTGTGCGAGTTACTATATCCGGGCTAAGTCCCGAAGGCATTTGTGCGAGTTACTATACCCGGGCTAAGTCCCGAAGGCATTTGTGCGAACTACTATATTCGGGCTAAGTCCCGAAGGCATTCGAGCGAGTAGCTATATCCGGTTAAATCTCGAAGGTACTTGGTTTGGGAATGAGCGATCTTGCTATAATAATTTCAATTGATATGCTCGTAAAATCCCAACGATAAGGTATGTTTCGTATATGCATTGGATTAATTGATTCCTTTTAAATAGTATTCGCTCAGTCGATTAATGAGCTTCCGGCTTTTGGTTAAGTTGATTTCTTATGTATGAGTATAAGGGTTGGTAATGTGAAGTAGGTATGATTTTGAGAATGTGTGTATATGAAATTATCCGTTTAGTCATATGAATGCTATACTTCAATTGTGCCTAATTTCATTGCTCAAAACTTACTAAGCATTAAATGCTTACTTCGTTTCTTTGATTCTCTGTTTTATAGATTTTGGTTCGTCAGCTATCGGACTCGGGATTGTCGAAGTCAAAGTCGTCCACACTATCAAAGCCCTTTTGGTACACTTTTGGTTGAACTCTGAAAATGGCATGTATAGGACTACCCTTTTGTTGTTAGTCAAGTACCTTGGTGTTGTATATATTTGGATAGCCATGCGAAAATGGCTTATATATTTTGAGCATAGTGTTATAATCATTTTGTATGTATATGGTTAATGAGAGGTGTGGATATGCTTGGCAATGATTGGCCATTGGGATGGTTAATCATGATCATTTTGGTGCTTTGTATGACAAATTCTAGTTGATTCATAGAAAACCATGAAATAGGTAAAGTTTACCTTAAAAACAGATGCTGACAGCAGCAGTGGTGTGGATTAGAAAAATAACTAAAAATAGTAGGAATGGAATTAAATAGTGAATAAATTATTTAATCGAACCTTGAAGAATCGAATTTCACATGGAAGAAACGAACATATGAGTCATATTTTAAGAGATATTTAGGTTTTCATGGAATAGGGCCAGAGCGATTTCTGGATCCCCTGATCTAACTTTGAAAATTCACTATAAATTAACCAGAGATAATTAGAGGTCATGCCATATATGTATAGATTCCTATTTGAGTGTAGTTTCCTTAGAAACAAACGGTATAAGTATTGAAGCCCTGTACAGGGAGATATATAAGTCGTAATGCAGGAAGGTCAAAGCAGTCGAACCTTGAAACAGGGGAGACTTTAACTAATAAAATGTACTAATTGGCTCGACCAAAAATTCTAGAAAACAAATTGTAGATGGATATATGAGTCTAGTTTCAGGTAAAATTTACGAAACTGGTTTTCGAGTTTTGGAACTCAAGATATGATTTTTAAGGTAACAGTGCGCAGTTAGCCACCTTGTCTGGAAATTTTTAAAATGGACTGTGAAAATAAATGAAATAAGTCCGTAAATACCTCGTGTTCGACTCCGGCAACGGTCTCGGGTACGGGGCGTTACATTATCGTTGTTGTATCTATTTCCAACCCGAGGGTTAAGAACATACCTGTCCAAAGTGTCCATTTCACAACACTTACCCAAAACGTCACTTATATCTTAAGTGCTCTTCCATTAAACTAGAAATTTCACCCGTTGAACACATCGGAATATAACTCGGATACATGGATAATTTTCACATAAGTGCCAAATATGTAATCAAGAAATCATGTAACCCGCCCCTAAGTGAACTCGGGGACTCAGCTCAACGAGCTCGGGCGTTCGCATCCATAAATGAACTCTGACTCAACTCAACGAGTTCGGATGCCTAGTTACATCTCACGAACTCGGACTCAACTCAACGAGTTCGGACATTTGCATCTATAAGTGAACACGGACTCAACTCAACGAGTTCGGATGCTCAACCATCCTAGTGACATGTCACTTGTATCCTAATCTATTCCTAAGGTTCAAACGGGCTTTTTCCCTCGATCTCACATTTGCCGTCGTCCATGGAATATCGGAACCGATACTCGGTAGCAATTCATATTTATCAAGTAGTAAACTTAATTTGCATATTACTCAACATTAACCACAAAGCATAATATTTCACGATTAAAAATCAGCATATCATATAATTAACATCAATAACTTAAAAATAACAATTATGCTACATTATTTACACATGAACTTACCTTGGTACCAAAATATAAAGATTTTGCAATTTAGTCCACAATCTTTTCTTTTCCTCGATCTATAATACCAAATTAATCTTATTTAATACATAAATTCATCAAAACAGCATTTAATACGAACTTTGGAAAATTACACTTTTGCCCCTAAACTTTTACATAATTACACTTTTGCCCCTAGGCTCGGGAATTAAACTTTATTCCTTATTCTTATGTTTTATAACATGCTGATCACTTTTCCCTTCTATGGCAACATCAAATTCTCACTCTAGCATATACTTGTGACTATTAGGTATTTTTGCCAATTAAGCCCTTTTACTCGTTTTCACTCAAAACCGAGTAGCACAAGTTGTCTAACATAATTTAAAACCCCATATACTATCATAAAACATAAAAATACACAAATTTCACCTATGGGTATTTTTCCAAATATAAACCCTAGGTTGAATTATTGCTAGCATAAGCTTAATCGAGCTTCCGGGATTCCAAAAACGTAAAGAACATTGAAAACGGGGCTTGGAATCACTTACTATGGAGCTTGAAAGTTGAAGAAACCCTAGCTATGGAGAGAGGGAGAATTCGGCAGCAACTAAGGAGGATGATGCCCAATTTTGTGTTATTTTTACCATTTTATTTCATTTAATATCCAAATGACCAAAATGCCCCTCCTTACTAAACTTTCAAAAATTCCTTCCATGTCCTAATTTTGTCCATGAACTTAAAATTGGTCAAATTGCTATTTAAGACCTCCTAATTAATATTTCAATGCAATTTCATACTAACAACTTCTAGAATGCAAAATCTGCAACTTATTCGATTTAGTCCCTACTTTCAATTTAAACACTTTAGGAATAGAATTTCATCACGAAATTTTCACACAATCATGCAATCATATCATAATCATCAAAATAATTATAAAATAATTATTTCTATCTTGGATTTGTGGTCACGAAACCACTATTCCGATTAAGCCCTAATTCAGGATATTACACAACCATTTTAATTTCATTATCTATTCAAGTTTTCGAACCAAGAAATCATACATCAAAGCCATGTTTCATATTTTATAGATCTCATGTCTGAAACATAGAACCAAAATTTCATATAACGAGCATATATAACACATTATTCATTTATATACATTCATATCATTTGTTGTCATATATTTCACATATGACAATATGATACATACTCACCATTTGTAACGCCCCGATATATGGCCTAGATGTATTAAGCCTTGAGCATGGGAACAGTTAGGAGGCTGCACATAAAATTTTAGTTGTGCAAGAAAGTGACATAAATGCATGCTTGCTTTAGTGGTTAAGTGTCCTGAGAAGTATTGGAGAAGTCCTGAGTTCAAGCCTTGGCTTGTGCTAAATTTTGTCTTTACTTGATGAAACCCTTGGCTCTAGACAATAGGTTTTTAAATAAAAAATGGGTGAAACATGACATAGAATTGGCCTACTAGTTTAAGGGATAAGTGGCATGCTATGGTTACTTGAGGTCTGAGGTTCGAATCCTACTTTGAGCAGTGGAGTGTTTTATTTTGCTGCACTTGCCGTGTAGGTAGTAGAGGTTGACTGAAATACTGCTGAGTGGAGTAGAGTATGAATTGGTCATGGAGGCATTGTAGGAGGGAATGTTGGGATGTGGATAATGATCAGTTGGAGGGATTTGAGGAGGGAATTAAGGGATTATGGGAAGAGTGGGAGTGTTGTGCCGAATGTGGGAGTCCCATCTTGGCAAAATCGGTCATAGGACCTTTTTGCTCTTTGGTGCCGAATGTGTTCCAAGTTTTACTGTGCATTCTGTGGTATTGTTGTTTGTTTTCTCTGCTTGAGGCTAAATGCTATGATAGACCATTCGAGCCCCTTTTGGGTTTGCCTATTTTGATTTTGATCTCCAGAATAGTGCCTTTACTGATCGACTATCTCCTCCTCCTCTCTTTCATTTCTTGTGGGTTTTTGTTCATTAATTCTTTGACTGATTGCTTCCCTCTTCTTCCCTTCTCAATAAGTTTTGCTTTGGCTGATTTTTTGCACCCCACTCCCTCACTCAAGGATTAGCCGTATATCTTCTCTTCCCCTCCTTCAAATCTTTCTAGTGTTAACAGCTATCCTTTCTTTTCATTGTGTTATTGTGACCGAATACCTTTTTTATCTCTCTCTCAATTCTATCCCCCTTTTCACCTTGCACCTTGGCTAAATATTTAGTCTCCCTCAATCAATTCTCTCTTGGCCGAATTCTCTATTAGTCTCGAATAGAGGTGTGATTGTTACATCTTGAGCCTCAGTTCGAGTAGGTGCTTCTAGGGGGTAGGCCGAATTCTACTATCTTTTATTCTTAGTCTACGCTCTCGATAAGCTGCTATTCATATGGTTCAGTTATTTGCGTGTATGATCTTAGTTAATAAACGGCGAATGGGATGCCAGTAGCACTTCAGAATTCCAAGCGATCACTTGCAACGATTTTAGTGTGTGATCAATCAGGACAAGTGATAGGTAATATTTTGAATAAGTGTTTGCTTCGACTCGATTGTTAGTCTATTAATCAAAGTTTCTATTTGAAAAAGGTTGGTGTGCTCGTGGGCTAGTTGCACATTTTCGTAAACAAGTGTGTAAACATTGCCCAAACTATAGATCGACAAAAAGTCAAAAAATGTAATCTTTGTGCCACATGGGCGTGCGCTCGCTCGTGTGGTAATCTGAATGTATAAGCATGGGCTTTTGATCGTAGAGGCCACCATGAGCGATTTCATGGGCTTAGGCCGTTTTGGGCCATGGTAGGCCAAAATAGGCCTTGTGGGCCCCACAGGCTCATAGGCCCCACACGGGTAAACCACAAGGACGTGTGGAGAATATTGGGCCAGGCTATTTAGTTGACACGACCAAGGCCATTTTTGGGCTATGTGGGCCACACGGGGCAAGTGGGCCTACATGGGTCTGTATTATGGGCCTTGAGCCCATTTTTACTGTTGGACTGTTAAGGTTGCACGAGTCGCCTAGACGACTGTGGACCTACTATTGGGTTGGTAAGTATACCTAGACCCCAATTTGATGAAATGATTGTTTTTCCCCTATGTGGTAAAATGACTAAAATGCCCCTACATGGTAAATTGATTGTTTTGCCCCTATGTGAGGTATTTATATATATGTACAAGTATGACTGTATTTTAGCTTTCCATTTAAACTGTAATGGATACATGTATGATTTTATGATATGTCCTGACATGACTGTATGATGCATTGCATGGGGATGGGTTTATTATGATTGGAGGAAGTGTACTGTACTGGCAACTCTACTACAAATACTGTTTAGTGCCGGAATTGGTGCTATTTTGGAGTGTAGGGATGGGTGGGTTGATTTTATCCCCACATGGAGTGTAGGGTTGGACGAAGTGGAGTGGAGTGTAGGACTTGCATACTGTTTAAACTGTTACTGCTTTGTTTACTGTTACTGCAATGGGCCAAGGCCTAAACACATGATTGTTTCTATATTGAGATGGGTTAAAGCCCAAACTGATATTGTCACTGTTACTGATATGGGCTTAGGCCCAGACTATATTTGCTCATTGTATGTTTGACTATTTGTTTTAAGGGATGACACATTAAGTTTACGTAAACTTACCCTTCTGCTTATCTGCACAGGTAATCCTTAGGCGGATTGGTGCTGCGAGGGACTCGAAGGTGGCCAGAAAACTGCAAATGCTTCCATATTTGCCTTTTATTTATAAGTAGTTTAAATTGGGTATTTTTATGTAATAAGACCTCTTTGGGTTTTATTTTTAATTTGGGGATTTATACTTCTTTTGCTTTAATAATGCTAGCAGTAGGCAAAAGACACGATTTTTCAAAGGGATAAATGTTTTTTTTCAAAAATACCACAGACACGTAACTGATTTAAGAGCTTCCGTAAGACACAACATTTTAAACAAGTGACTTACTTTTTGAAAATAAATGACAAGTCTTGAAATCATCTTCAAATTCATTCAAAAAGGTTTAATAGAGAATGGGTTTTTAACAAATTGGCACTTTAAGAAAAACACTTCAATGTGACATCGCCAAATTCAGCCATAATGTTTAGGTCGGGTTTGGGGTGTTACACCTTTCGTTTCTGAATTTTATATCAAATCACACCTACCTGAATCGGATACAATTTCACATGGTTATTCATTTCTCGGAATGCTCGTTAAACCGTTTAGAATCAATAAGGATACTCAGATAACTCATAAGCTTGTACAATGCCAACGTCTCAGACGTGGTCTTACATGTAATCAAATATCGATGCCACTGTCCCAAATAGAGTCTTACACGAAATCATATACGATGCCAATGTCTCAGACATGGTCTTACACGTAAAT